>NC_141069.1:16207757-16327757 GCF_041138505.1 Cibotium barometz
TGCTTTTAATAAAAAGAGGGCTTTTAAGAAAGTGGGCTGACTCAAAAAGGAGGAACGAACAGTGAAGGGGGAGGTGGAGCCACTTAAAATCCACTTGGACCAACTATTGTTGCACAGTCATGCGATGGGTGGACAGATGTACGCAAGAGGAATGCGTATAACATTTTGGTGTCCTCTTTCAAGGGCACTATGTTTTTGCGTGCCTTTGATGCATCTATGCTTGGGAAAGTGGTGACATGAGAGTTTTTATGGAGACACGTTGTTATTGAGATAGTCGCACAAAATATAGTGTAGGTAGACACTGACAATGGAAGCAATTGTGTCTCTATGGGACGGATGCTAGAGGATGAGTTTTCATAGATTGTATGGACTCCATGTGCATCCCATAGCTTAGACTTGTGCATTGAAGATGTTGCAAAGATTGGGTAGGTTGCTAATGTCTTTAACACTTCTCGCCACAGGGCAATGTTTTTCACCAAGAGGTCCAAGGTCTTGGCAATGTATTGCGCCAACAACCTTGAGCTTGTGAAGCCTTTAGAGATAATTTGAGAGGCTCTTAACCGATGCAGTCTCTTATCAAATGAGAGGTAATGTAGCATGCTCTCTCGAGTCGTATTGTCTTAGCTATTAACATATGTCTCCTTGTTTTAAATGATTGTGCATTATATTTGATAGCTGATTTTCAGGGTGACAAGTTTGGAACAATCAATGGGATTGGTTCCATATGGCATAGACCAATCCATGTGGTTTCCCACATATTGCACCCTCTCTGGTGGAGTGAGGAGTAGTATGACAATGAAGAGTTGGATAGAGTACATTAAAAAATGGACAGGAGGTGTAAGCCCAACGGGAGCGTGCCGTGACAGATTCAACGACATATACAAGAGATTTAGATAGAGAGACAGAAGGGGAAAAGAGAGATGGGTAAAGGGGTTTCCACCGTACACCACGCTGAGCGGGGAACAAGCCCTGCACCCTTTTTAGGAATTTGTTTCAGGAACAATCCACGGGCTTTTCCAAGCCAGGACCAATACAGTAAAATGAATACAATATCAAACAAGAGTGCCGATGTCGAGGTCGGGTTGAAGTCGGTGTCAAGGTACAAGATCTCTGATGCCGAGCTCACCTCGAGGATGACCCGCAAGAGTCTTACACCGGGCTATGAACCAAGTCTTCGTGTTCACAAAAATCTCTCAAGGAACTCGTGGAAGAGATATTGAGAGTGGTGTATGTATGAGTGTTGAAGACTTTTTTCACCAAAAGGGAGGAGGAGGTGGTTCTTCAAAGGGAGGCAGCCTTCCAAAGAAGGCGGTTAACAGGTGGCGTTGGTGGTGGTGGCAGATGACAGCAGACAGGCGTCGGTGGCAGAGCAAAAGGTGGCGAAGTTCTGGCAAACAGGTGACGGAGAACGCCAGCGGCGACAGGCTTTAGGCGGCGGAAACATCGGCATAAGTGACGGAGGCGCCGACGGAAATGGCTGAGCCACTGGTGGAAGCGGCTCTGGGGCGGCTGCTGCGGCTCAACTGGCGGAGGAGGTGCTGTAGAGGCGGCAATTGATGGAAGCGACGACTGTATAGAGGTGATGGATCTTCCCAAAAGCGGCGGCGCACGGCTGCATGGTGGAGATGATGGAGAGGGGCAGAGAGGAAGATGACAAAGGTTATGATGATGATCAAGCTCTTCAAAGATGGATCTCCCAAAAATTGATGATCCTTCAAGAGGGTACAAGCTTTTTTTTTTCCAACTGGCCTTTGGCCCAAGATCCTCCGGGCTCCCATAGTTACCAAATTTCACCGTCTATAGATAGCCGCCTGTAGGCGCTTGTTTATCCACCCGTAGGTGATGCTGCCGAGGAAGCACCAAGGGGGTTTTTGAGGTTTTGAACCCAGGACCTCTTGGTCCTAGGCAAACACCTTCACCACTTGAGCTATCACCTCATTGGCACGAGCTTCTTATATACTTGATGAGGGGGGCCTTGCTTTTGCCAAGCTTTGCTTTTGTTTTATCTTCTTGCTTTTGCTTTTTCTTTATTAAATATTATTAATAATAGCCAAAGTTCTTGATTTGTGCTTTTACAACTTAAGGGCCTTGCTTTTTGGCCTTGGAGTTGCTTTTTGAAAAAGCAGTTTTTAGCTTTTTGATCCAGTTCTATGTCCTCTTTCCAATGGTGCCCTCAGCTTTTGGTTAACATAGTTTGACTTTTTGCTTTTTCTTGCTTTTTGACCAAGAATGGTGCTTTGCCCAATGTCAGCTTTAGGAACCTTGTTCCCATCTATCCATCAACCTATCCATGTGTCAGGGCATGAGTTCCATCATATGAAAAGAGCTTGGAGGACCAAATAGTTACAGGAGCTCGTCGACGTGAATCTCCGAAGACATTTGGAGGATGAGCGGCTTGTGTACATGAACATCAGTCATGCATTTGGTAGGCAGATTGCTCTCATGCGAGACATAGCTTCAGTGCTTTCTTGGTGGGAGAAATATGGGACCAATATCTCTTACTTGGTGAGTTAAATTATGATAACTAACATTTTATCTGAGTATGGATGATTGTAGTATGTACTTACAAAGTTTCCATCTTTTAATGACAGAAACTCCTTGCCATTCAAGTTCTCTCACAGGATTGAAGTTTGGGTCCTTGTAAGAGGAACTGGAGCACTTTGGCCCTCTACCACACAAAGAAGTGGAATAGGTTGTCTACTCCCCAGTTGGAGCGGTTGGTGTATTGCCATTGCAATCTCTGCCTACTTGAGTAGTCGGGCAACCCGCTAGAGCCTTGCTAGGTCAATGTCGATAAAATCGACATTGATAAGGTGCATCGACATTGACAAGGTCCCGGAGATTCCTCAAGAGGAGCATGATATATATGTCATGTTGTATGAGGAGTTGATGGCACCTGCTTGTGTCACATGAGTACATGCATTGACGGTGGGTGCTAGTACCAGTGCAGCAGTAGCTGAGGTAGATCATTTGGATGTATCCTCCTCCTTTGAGAGTGAGGCTGAGTCAGCCGAGGTGGGTAGTGATGATGATATTGATGAGGACAAAGAGGATGTTGAGGATTTGGAGGAGGATTTGGAGGAGGATTGAAATTTGAGTGTCCACTCCTTGGGCCTCTATTTTGTCATGCTTCATTTTGTATTACAGATGGAAGTTTTCTTATCATGATTCATGATTTATCTAGATTCTATAGACAGGTCACATAACTGAGTAGGTTATATTGATATGGTGTATCATGTATCAGGATTTAGTATGCCACTGTTTTTTGTTGATATTTGCATAGTGAGCACTCATCACTTTGAGTGGAGTCTTGACTCTCTTTTATATCCTTTCTCACTTTTGAGTAGTAATATAAATCACAATATTGGATCTATCATCTTAATGTGTTCACTGTTTTATAGCCTCTATAAGCTGCTTAGGCCACACATCCTCTCTAGGTTCAGGCTCTGATTGAACAAAAAAGTGTGACCAGCCAGTACTGTTGTGCAGCCTATACAGCTTGTAAGTATGGTATGGTCTGCTGTACACCTTCTAGGTCATGCTCTCCAGCACGTACTCCTGCGCATCATGGGCCGATCAAACCATCCGTAACACGGAAAAAACAGCACCATAACATGCATGAACATCTGTGTTTTCTACAAATATTCAGCAGCACCCTCTCGCCTCTCGTTAGCATGGCGTTCCCCTTCCAACCCTATAGGCTATTGGCTGTAAAAGTCTTGGAAATCAGCCCCTTAGTCAGTATGGAAGATCAGGGCAACATCTTCATTTCTCTGTCGCTCTAGAGTGCCTCCATGAGGTTAGGCTTTTGGTACCAATATTAGGTCCACATACTTGGAAATGCTACAAGGGTTAGAATAACCCGCATTGAATTTGAAGTCCATGACCTCAATAGAATTTGGCTTGTGACTCTCCTCCTAGCCATAGGTCTTGTTCCCCGGATTGCCATGAGTGAGCCAAGTTGTAATAACACCGGTTAGGTGTGAATTTCCTAGGTAGTCTCGTGAACACCAATTTGTCAACACTTAAATATGAACGAGTAACATTGCAACAGATAATTGAAAGTACACAATACTCCACAAGATAACATTGCAAAGATAGAGATTGAACAGTACACCACCTTTGAGGTCGCGAACGGGCCAATCCCTCCCTCAATATTGTTGTATATTATCAAGTATTTAAATTGTATACAAAGTTCCAAGGGCTTTCGAGCCAAATCTTCCATGTGATGGAAATAATGAATACATGTTATCCAAACAAGTATGTGTTGGTGTAGAGTGTTGAATCTTGATGCTGAACTCGTCGAAAAAGAGTTAAAGTGACATGACCACCAGCCTCAATGAGTGAATGCGTAACTATCGTTTTGAGACCACACATGAAGAGGCCCTCTCATACTAGAGCCTGGCTCACTCAACTCGTAGAGATTGTGGGATAAGTCTTTGGGGTACGGGTACACAAACATATACTCATACAGCACCAAGTACATGTATAGGCACTTGGTAAAAATTGGTACTCAACAGGTACACGAAGTCGATGCAGGT
Source organism: Cibotium barometz (assembly GCF_041138505.1). Lineage (NCBI taxonomy): Eukaryota > Viridiplantae > Streptophyta > Polypodiopsida > Cyatheales > Cibotiaceae > Cibotium > Cibotium barometz. The sequence goes on from NC_141069.1 coordinate 16,212,299, forward strand.
ACTCAAATAGGTACAGGGGTGTTGATGTAGGTACTCAAACAGGAATATAGGAGTTGCAGCATGTAACTCACTCGGGAAGCGCGGGAGTGGGCGTGCATCACTTGACCATGAGCATAATTAAACATTTTGGCATTTAATCACAGCCATTAAACAATCCACAAAGCTAAAAAATAGAAGTTGCACATATAACACCGCATAGAGGCCGGAATGGGCCGACTCCCCCCTTGGAGTATTTCATTATCCAAGGAGAAATATAACATGTACAAGCTTTGAGAGCCTTATGAAGGCAATGAAGTGTTAGGGTTAGGGTTTACACAAGCTTCAAGCAGGCATGGAAAACCAAGAGAGAGAGAACACGACTTCAGTATATGCTTAATGATCAAAGTGAAGTACAATAGCCACATAATAGTGACCCTAAAGATAAGTGTTCACATGTCCGGCCATAAAATGTGCCGGGTGGACCAAAACACTTATAAACTGCATATAAGTGAAACTGAACTAAACTGGGGGAAAAAACCTCCACTAACTGAAGTAAAAAGTGCCCCAGTAATCTACTGATGATCACTAGCACTCCTCTGGGTGCATACACAGCATAAAACCCAACAAACCCCCTTGGAGTGATATGTGATCACTGAACATCATCCACCAAAAGGAAACAAATTCAAAGCATTGCGGAATGCTTCAAATTTCGGACGTGGTAATGCCTTGGTGAAGATGTCTGCCACATTCTGATCTGTAGGACAGTAGATCAGACTGATATCTCCTGCCTGGAGTCTCTCCCGAACAAAATGATAGTGAATCTCAATGTGTTTCGTGCGAGCATGAAACACAGGATTCGTGGCCACAGCAATGGCACTCTGACTATCAGTATAGATAGGTGTAGGCTCCTCCACTGAAATATCCATATCAGTCATGAGACGACGCAGCCAAACACACTCAACAGTAGTAGTGTAGGCTGCTCTGTACTCTGCCTCACAAGACGAAGTGGCCACTGTGGTCTGTTTCTTGCTTAGAGAAGAAATGCATGAAGAGCCAAGAAAGAAACAATTTCCACTAGTGGAATGTCTGGTATCAAAATCACCAGCCCAATCTGAATCACTGTAAGCGTATAACTGCATGTCACCCCCCTCAGGATAAAGCAATCCAAGAGACAAGGTACCCTGCAAATAACGGAATACACGCTTCACAGCTTGCCAATGTGACAACCGCGGGCTGTGCATGAATCTGCTCAACTGAGAGACTGCATACTGAATATCTGGCCTTGTATTACACAAGTAAATAAGGCACCCAACAGCCTGAGCATATGTAGTGGCATCAAAGGAAACACTGTCATCTTGTAGTGACAGTTTCATCCCAGGCTCCATAGGAGTACTAATAGGCTTGCAATCCTGAAATTTAAACTTCTCCAGAAGTTTAGCAACATAGCGTGATTGCAACAACCCAATGCCTCTGTTATCCTGCACAAACTGTATGCCCAAATAGTAATGTACAAGGCCCAAGTCAGACATGTCAAATGTCTGTTGGAGTATCTCCTTAAAAGCTGCAATTTTGTCATCATTTGATCCCATGAGCAAGAGATCATCCACATAAAGACTGATGACCAGCAGATCTGTCTTTTGAGCATTTGTTCTTTGAACAGGCAATGGCTGTCCTGGAGCCTGTACCTGTTGTCCTCGTCCACGAGCACCCCCTTGGGGAGGAGTCTCTGGAGCCAATGGACCTGGACGTGGTTCATCACCACTAACAAAATCCCAAAGACCTTTTGCCACAAGCACATTTTTCAGCATAAAACTCCACAAGGAGTAGTTCGTGCCATCCAATTTGTCTTCCTTAGACAAATATGTGAATACATCACTTTGCTATTGATTTGCCATTATGCTTACGCACAATGTTGTACCTGTTTACCAAAAAACCCAATAGCAGAAACCCTGATAATAACTGTACTCCACTGAATACAGTTCACCCAAATATGCCTGCACTCTCAATCCTTTGAATGTGCAGCTCAATGCACCAATGACTGAGTAGAGCAGCAAATGGCGTACACAATGCCAAAATGCCCCAAAAATGCCCAAATTTGCTGCACCCAAACTGTGCAAAAAACCTGTATAGTTCTTTGCTAGAAAATCTGCCTGTTGTGCCTGTATATTTTCACAGAGAAAATAAAAATGCCCAAAAACTGAATTTTAATGCTTACCACTGAATGACTGAGTAGCTTGTGGTATTTCTGCAGGTACAGTCCACCAATGTGCAAGTACAATTGACTGTACTTCACAGGACTGATGATGTGGAAGTACTGTGCAGGTACTGTTTACTGGTTCTGTACGGAAGCAAGTGGAAGTTGCAGGTCACAGCAAGTACAGTCGTATCACAGAAGATACAGTCACCAGGTACAAAAGCATGCAATTTTATCACAGCAGGTCCAGTCGCCAGGTTCGCAGCACTGAATGCTGCACAGTTTTCTGCGCAGGTGACGGTTGGCGTTTACAGGCATGGACGTACGTAGCAGGTACAGCAACGCTGACAGGAACAGAAACTGAGGAAGGCGTTGACTGTATGGAAGCAAGTCGACGCCTGTTGCAGCAGTCGACTGAGTACTCAAGGCGACCAGCGTTGACAAGAGCTGGTACGGGTGTTGACAGCAACGAACAGGTACGGCAGGCTGCAGGCGACCATTTACAGGCGGCGCTTACTGTACGGGCAGGTACAGTACTTGAGTGCTGCGCTTACTGTACGGAATCAGTACTACGGCGCACAGATGTACGGGCTTTGATGTACGAGTGCTGTACGGGCAAGGCAAGGCTTCAATGCTCTGATACCAATTGAAGGGAATGGATGTTAGGGTTAGGGTTTACAGGAGCTTCAAGCAGGCGTGGAAACCAAGATGGAGAGAACACGACTTCAGTGTATGCTTGATTGATAAAAGTGAAGTACAATAGCCACATAATAGTGACCCTAAGGATAAGTGTTGACATGTCCGGCCATAAAATGTGCCGGGTGGACCAAAACACTTATAAACTGCATATAAGTGAAACTGAGCTAAACTCGGGGAAAAAACCTCCACTAACTCAAGTAAAAAGTGCCCCAGTAATCTACTGATGATCACTAGCACTCCTCTGGGTGCATACACAGCATAAAACCCAACACATCTTGCACTCTTTGCCAAGATCTTACTTGGCTTTTCATACCTCTTTGAACCTCAGCATGAGGAATGCTGTTGAACCCCTCAAGTATCAGGAACTTGTTGCTCTCTTACTACAAGAGGAGCAAATGAGGAAGAATATGAATATGAACACAAATGCTGAACAAGCATTTACTACAGGTCAAAAGGGGAAAGGAAAAACTCAGCCAAAGAGTGCAAATCAAAATTCAGGTGATGGTGGTTCTTCACAGGATACCAAGAAAAGTGATGGACAGCCCAAGAAGAAGGGCAAATGTCATTACTGTAAGAAGCCAGGTCACTACATCACGGAATGTAGGAAGAGGATTGCCAAAGAGAAGGCAAAGGAAGCTGGGATGTCTGTTAATGATGCTTCTAAAGCTCCTCCAGAGACTGCTTCTTTTGTTGAGGACAGGGATTACTGTTTTTATACATGCAGCTATGATGCCTCTTGGTCTTCACAGGCACTCAGTTTGACAGAGCATGCATGTACTTGGTATTTTGATAGTGGTGCCTCAAAGCATATCACATCTCGCAGGGATTTGTTTAGTCATGTTGGCCCTGCCCCTGTTGGCAAAACTGTTCAGTGTGCCAACAATGCTTCATATCCAGTTCGTGGCATTGGGGAGATTCAGCTCACAGCCATTGATGGCTCCATTCTCCGCCTTACAGATGCCTTATATGTACCAGGGATAAGGAAGAATTTGTTGTCCATTTCTTCTTTAGCACATTGTGGTATGCAAGTCCACTTTGATGATGATAAATGCATGGTCAGAGACAAAGCTAATGCCTTGACCTTGATGCTTACTGGTACATTATGTCATGGACTTTATCAGTTGGATGCATTTCAGCCAGTGGATCAGTCTGCTTATCATGCATTCACTCTTACTCCAGCTATGGTTGATGCGGAGTTATGGCATGCTCGCATGGGGCATGTAAATTTTGGTAGTCTTATGCTTATGCAGCGACATAACATGTTTACAGATCTACCTCTCATGGAGAAGCCTCCAGATCACATTTGTGAAGGATGTATTTTGGGAAAAATGCACAGGTTTTCCTTTCCACGTGATCAGGCTCTAAGAGCAACTGCAAAGTTGCAACTTATACACAGTGATCTTTGTGGTCCCATGCAGACGAAGTCATTAGGTGGTTGCTTCTATTTTGCAACATTTATTGATGACTTCTCTCGTATATGCTGGGTCTATCCTTTGACACAGAAATCACAGGTATATGATGCATTTTTGGCCTTTGTAGCACTTGCTGAGACAGAGTCAGGATGCAAGGTGAAGACTCTCCGTTCTGACCGAGGGGGGGAATATATGTCACATATGCTGAATTCCTTTCTTGGGAGTAGAGGTATAAAACATCAGTATACTACTCCTTACACTCCACAGCAGAATGGGGTTGCAGAAAGGAAGAATCGGTCACTCATGGAGATGGCCAGATGTATGCTAAAGGCAAAAAGGCTACCACATATCTTTTGGGTGGAAGCAGTCATGTGTGCTTGTCATATTTTGAATCGATGTCCCACAAAGGCATTGGTTTCTATTACTCCTTTTGAGGCTTGGCATGGCCGCAAGCCTTCTGTATCGCATTTTCGTATCTTTGGGTGTCTTGCATATGCACACATACCCAAAGAGTTGAGGAGGAAGCTGGATGATAAAGCCACAAAATGCATTTTTGTTGGGTATAGCCGTGAGAGCAAGGGCTACAGGTTATATGACCCACTATCCAGGAAGATATTCACTAGTCGGGATGTGATTTTTGATGAAAAATCAGAAATATCCATGGCTGGTTATGAGGCAAATCAGGCTGAAAATGATGTGTTTGAAGGTCTACTACCCATGGAGTTTCATTCCACAGTTGGTGATCCAACTCATGAGGGTGCAGGACAGCCAGCAAATGATGTAGGTGGTGCAGAAATTCAGCAGCCAAATGAGCCAGAAGCTGAACCAAATATGGGGCAGCAGGCACCACAGGTCAGACATATACCTAGATGGTATTTGAGGACATTACAGGACAGCCATTTAGAGGGTCCTCTTGCTGGTCGTACTCGTAGGGAGACAAGGACCAATGAGCATGCACACATTTGTTTTTGTTTTTGAGCTGGGAGGTTGCAAAGGAATCACCCTCTACCACCATTTGCTCGGGGGAAAAACCCGTTACCACCATGTCGCCATGAGTCCTTTAAGAAGGCCATGAGCACTTCCTTGGACTACCTCCTTGAAAGGAGAGCACACATCATGGATTTGAATCTGGTTATGGCAGCCAGTTTACAAGATGATGATGAGCCTGATTCATTTGTGGATGCACGAGATAATGTGCATTGGAACAAAGCCATGCAGGATGAGCTTGATTCTATTAAAAGGAATCAAACATGGGATTTGGTTGATCTGCCCAAAGGCAAGAAAGCAATTGGTACTAAATGGGTCTATAAGTTGAAAAGACATGCAGATGGATCCATTGACAGGTACAAAGCCCGTCTAGTTGCAAAGGGCTATGCACAGAAGAAGGGCATTGATTATGAGGAGACATTTGCTCCTACATCCCGTATGTCGACACTTAGGTGTGTCATTGCATTGGCTGCACATCGTGGTTGGGTTGTTCACCAGTTGGACATAAAGACTGCATTTCTTCATGGGGACCTTGAGGAGGAAGTTTATGTATTTCAGCCCATGGGTTTTGCAGAACATGGTCATGAGGGGAAAGTTTGCAGGCTGAAAAAGGCCTTGTATGGTTTGAAACAAGCTCCACGAGCTTGGTATGCAAAAATAGATGCTTTTCTACTCACTCAGGGATTTGTGAACAGTCCATTAGAGGCCACTCTGTATGTGAGGAAGTTTATGTATTTCAGCCCATGGGTTTTGTAGAACATGGTCATGAGGGGAAAGTTTGCAGGCTGAAAAAGGCCTTGTATGGTTTGAAACAAGCTCCACGAGCTTGATATGCAAAAATAGATGCTTTTCTACTCACTCAGGGATTTGTGAACAGTCCATCAGAGGCCACTCTGTACGTAAAGAAAGAGGAGACAGATCTGCTGGTCATCAGTCTTTATGTGGATGATCTCTTGCTCATGGGATCAAATGATGACAAAATTGCAGCTTTTAAGGAGATACTCCAACAGACATTTGACATGTCTGACTTGGGCCTTGTACATTACTATTTGGGCATACAGTTTGTGCAGGATAACAGAGGCATTGGGTTGTTGCAATCACGCTATGTTGCTAAACTTCTGGAGAAGTTTAAATTTCAGGATTGCAAGCCTATTAGTACTCCTATGGAGCCTGGGATGAAACTGTCACTACAAGATGACAGTGTTTCCTTTGATGCCACTACATATGCTCAGGCTGTTGGGTGCCTTATTTACTTGTGTAATACAAGGCCAGATATTCAGTATGCAGTCTCTCAGTTGAGCAGATTCATGCACAGCCCGCGGTTGTCACATTGGCAAGCTGTGAAGCGTGTATTCCGTTATTTGCAGGGTACCTTGTCTCTTGGATTGCTTTATCCTGAGGGGGGTGACATGCAGTTATACGCTTACAGTGATTCAGATTGGGCTGGTGATTTTGATACCAGACATTCCACTAGTGGAAATTGTTTCTTTCTTGGCTCTTCATGCATTTCTTCTCTAAGCAAGAAACAGACCACAGTGGCCACTTCGTCTTGTGAGGCAGAGTACAGAGCAGCCTACACTACTACTGTTGAGTGTGTTTGGCTGCGTCGTCTCATGACTGATATGGATATTTCAGTGGAGGAGCCTACACCTATCTATACTGATAGTCAGAGTGCCATTGCTGTGGCCACGAATCCTGTGTTTCATGCTCGCACGAAACACATTGAGATTCACTATCATTTTGTTCGGGAGAGACTCCAGGCAGGAGATATCAGTCTGATCTACTGTCCTACAGATCAGAATGTGGTAGACATCTTCACCAAGGCATTACCACGTCCGAAATTTGAAGCATTCCGCAATGCTTTGAATTTGTTTCCTTTTGGTGGATGATGTACAGTGATCACATATCACTCCAGGGGGGTTTGTTGGGTTTTATGCTGTGTATGCACCCAGAGGAGTGCTAGTGATCATCAGTAGATTACTGGGGCACTTTTTACTTCAGTTAGTGGAGGTTTTTTTCCCAGTTTAGCTCAGTTTCACTTATATGCAGTTTATAAGTGTTTTGGTCCACCCGGCACATTTTATGGCCGGACATGTGAACACTTATCTTTAGGGTCACTATTATGTGGCTATTGTACTTCACTTTTATCAATCAAGCATACACTGAAGTCGTGTTCTCTCCATCTTGGTTTCCACGCTTGCTTGAAGCTCCTGTAAACCCTAACCGTAACATCCATTCCCTTCAAGATGGTGGACACAAGCTGTGTCTCAGGAATAATCTCATCCACATTGATGAGTTGTTCTCTCAAATCCTGCAGCTTGTTTAAGTGGCTAGACATATTATCTCCTTCATTCATTTTCTGATTTTCGAGCTCTCTTTTCAAAAATGAGATCCTAGCCTCATTACGAGCAGCATACATCTGCTCCAAAGTCACCCATGCATTCTGTGAAGAGCGAGCTGAACGAATATGAGGTATAATGGACCTCTGTACTGACAATGCAATGAGTGACAAAGCTTGTGCATCCTTGGTATCCCATGTCTTTTGAGCATTTGTTCTTTGAACAGGCAATGGCTGTCCTGGAGCCTGTACCTGTTGTCCTTGTCCACGAGCACCCCCTTGGGGAGGAGTCTCTGGAGCCAATGGACCTGGACGTGGTTCATCACCACTAACAAAATCCCAAAGACCTTTTGCCACAAGCACATTTTTCAGCATAAAACTCCACAAGGAGTAGTTCGTGCCATCCAATTTGTCTTCCTTAGACAAATATGTGAATACATCACTTTGCTGTTGATTTGCCATTATGCTTACGCACAATGTTGTACCTGTTTACCAAAAAACCCAATAGCAGAAACCCTGATAATAACTGTACTCCACTGAATACAGTTCACCCAAATATGCCTGCACTCTCAATCCTCTGAATGTGCAGTTCAAAGCACCAATGACTGAGTAGAGCAGCAAATGGCGTATACAATGCCAAAATGCCCCAAAAATGCCCAAATTTGCTGCACCCAAACTGTGCAAAAAACCTGTATAGTTCTTTGCTAGAAAATCTGCCTGTTGTGCCTGTATATTTTCACAGAGAAAATAAAAATGCCCAATATTTAAAACTTGCAATGCTTACCACAGTGTGATGTTAGCAGGTACAAGTTGGTACAGTTGAAGTACAATGAATGTACGCTTACGAAGCACTGTATTGAACAATGCGAACAGGTACTCTGCAGGTCTGGTCAAAGCAGGTACAGTGTTGAAACTTCAGTCGAATGTACAGAAAGTACAGTCGACTGGTACAGCAGAAGGTACGCAACACTGAATGCTGCACGGTTCTCTGCGTAGGTGACAGTTGGCGTTGACAGGCACGGACGTACGTAGCAGGTACAGCAGCGCTGACAGGCGCAGTCTATCGAAGCTGATACACGTGCGCTGACAGTACGGAAGCAAGTCGACGCCCGTTGCAGCAGTCGACTGAGTACACTAAGGCGACCAGCGTTGACAAGAGCAGGACGCCCAGCATTGAGGCGACCAGGTACAGATGCTGACGGCTGCGAACAGTTACGGCAGGCTGCAGGCCACTATTTGCAGGCGGCGCACATGTGTACGGGCAGGTACAGTAAGGCGGCGCTGACTGTACGGAAGCACCTATCTGCTGCGCAGAGCTGGAACAGTACGGGCAGCAGAGTTGTACGGCGAACTGGTACGGACAAGTACTTATGTACGGGCTGGACAGAAACTGAAGGCTATTGTGTACTGCAATGGCAAGCCTTCACAGCTCTGATACCAAATGAAGGCAATGAAAATAAGCAAGAAAATGCTACAATGCCATGTGTAGAGGTGAATTGACAAGTGTGAGGACACTTGTCTCACTTTTATTCTCGTATCTACTACATGTCCCAAATCAAAATGCCAAAAATTCCACAATCTTCAGCTCTAAAAATATCCTAGATGATAGCTAATTTCACATCAACGCTTTGGCAATACTCGATCTCTGTTGAATTTTGGAGGTAATGACGCGAACGGAAGTTCCATCAGAGATTGCCAAAAATAGCAACTTTTCCTTAAATTTAGGATACGATCTCTTTGTGTTCCACCACATGAGAAATACATGTAAGCACCATGTAGAAACCTGTTTCATTGCCTGATCTCCCCCAAATCCTCAAGAGTTCGCCATACATACTTTCCACTTGACACTTGAGCTCCAAAACCCATTTTTGTGTCCAAGAAACCGTCTCGAGTACCCAGACCATGCTACGAACACTTGGTCCTTTGTATTGGATAATCCCCCATTCCCAAAGCTTGTACATTCTGGATCTTTTGGGCGTTCAAAGCCCCTTTGTCAAAACCCCATAGGATCACCTCGTAGAACGCTCTTGGTACAAGACTCGAAACCAGCAAACAAACCAAGCAAACGTGAAGGGGGTGCAGGCCTGACTCGCCTCCCAACTATGACAGTCGTGGGCAAGCCCACAAGTCTTGGCTGTCCCCACTGAGCCACGAGCTGAGCTAACTAGATGGACGTACCGACCAATCTCTACCTCGTGACGTTCCATACCTCCACGAAGCTACCCTCGTGGGTCTCGAGAATGCTGCCGGCCTCGGTTGCATGAAGCATGTGCACGTCTGTACTAGATCCAGGCTCCTAACCATAGAGCTCTCACAAAGACACGCGAGACTCTATATGCTAATGACTAACCTTGGCCACCCTTTTATAGGCTCTTGGCCGGTCATCGGGCGTCCACACTTGGACACTCGCTCGTCCATACTTGGGTGCTCGCCCGTTAGTCTATCCCTAACTTAGCTCGCCAATCAGCCTGCTGCTTAGCTCCAAGCTTCCCCAAACCTCGAAGCTAGTCTTGTGTGTGTGTAGCACACGGTAGATACACACTGTGCACAGGACATACTCCCCTTCCTCTAAGAGTTCACTCCTGAGCTCACTAAAAAGCTAGGGTAATCTCTCTGAAGAGTAGTCAATGTCTCCCATGTAGCGTCCTCCTCAACACGATCCTTCCACTTGATCTTGTATTCCGTGATAAGCGTATTACGCAATCGTTTTTTACGAAATCCAAGAATCTTTTCAGGTTCGTGTGGAACAAATGTCATGTCCTCGACATCTATGATTTCTTGAGGAGGAACTAACTGGTCTGTTTCACCCAAAACTTCCTTAAGTCTACTGACATGAAATACAGGATGGACTTTCACATGAGAAGGAAAATCTAATTCATATGCAACTGAACCAATCCGTCGTGTAATATGAAATGGTCCACAATATCTAGGATATAATTTCGGAGATCGACTTGTCCGTAAAGTCTCGGAATCTTTCGTAACTCGCAAATACACCATCGTTCTTTCAGAGAACTCTCTAGGTGAACGATGTCTATTAGAATTAAATCTGTCTCTGTCTTGAGTACTTCTAATAGATTCCTTCGCAACTTGTAACATTTCTTGTATATCTTGCAAAAAATTACGTGCTGCATCATGCTGAAGTCTTGAGAATCCCACTGTAACAGGTGATTGTGGTTGAAAACCATACATAAGCATAAAAGGACTCAAACCTGTACTCGTATGCTTAGTACTGTTATATGCAAATTCTAACATAGGAAGATAATCCTCCCATGAACTTTGTCTTTTGGATACATATGCTCGAAGCGTATTCTCCAAAATCTGATTCACTCTTTCAGTCTGGCCATCAGATTGAGGATGATCCGAGGAACTCAAATTCAAAGTTGTTTCCAACTTCTCAAAAACAAGTCTCCAAAAACGACTGGTAAACTTAGAGTCTCTATCACTGACTATGTCCTGCGGTAATCCGTACAGTCTAAACAATTGCTCGATAAACTGCCGTGCTAATTGCGTAGCTGTAATGGTCTTCTGTGTCGGTAAATATCTAGCCATTTTTGTCAAGCGATCTACCACAACCCAAATAGAATCGCGGCCTTGATACGTTCTTGGCAATCCGGTAATAAAATCCATGGAAATACTTTCCCATTTATTACGTGGGATTTGCAAAGGATGTAACAACCCAGCCTGTCGAAAGCGTTCAGCTTTATTTGCTTGATAAACTTGACACTTGAGAACATAATCTTCTACATACCCTTTCATCTTCGACCAATAAAAAGTGTGTTTCACTAACGATAATGTCTTGTGTATCCCAGGGTGTCCAGCAGAAGGGGCGTCGTGACAGTCCTTAAGAATCTTGGACCTAATGTCCGGGATCTGTGGTACACAAATTTTGTCATTATGGAATAGTAAACCATTCCGAATCATCCACACTGACCTCGTGCAGCCTGAATGGTAGGCTGCTCAGTCATCGAGTCTTGGTCAATCAATGAGCTTTCGTCTTGGATCTTCTGCCAAAATGGACCAAAATAACTATCAGTCCTCCAAAGCCCTCTCAATGACTGAAATAAGTAAGTAGTAATCTCGGTGAACGACAAAGTATTCACCTCTCTAATTCGACTAAGCGTATCTGCGACACTATTCATGGACCCCTTTCGATAACGAATCTCAAAATCAAAATCTTGCATTAATTCAGCCCATCGAGCTTTCCTTTCTCTCAAATCATCGGCATCACACACATACTTGATTGACTCATGATTTCCAAAGAAAAACAACAAAACCGAGAAAAGAACGAAGTTGTTTCACTGTCTGCGGTATAGGCCAGGCGAGAATCTTCTGAACTCGGTCATAGTCAATGGTCAATCCATCTCTAGTGATCTTGTGTCCCAAGTAAATGATGTTTGTCATGAAAAACTCACATTTACTTAATTTAGCATATAGTCGATTCTGTCTTAAAATAGTTAAGACAATCGTGAGGTGTCTAACGTGATCCTCAAGAGTACGACTATATATCAAAATATCATCCAAGAACACAACCACAAATTTTCCCAAATGTTAACGAAAAAGATCGTTCATCATTTGCTGAAAAGTGGTTGGAGCATTGGTTAACCCAAAAGATAATACGAGAAACTCGTAATGGCCATACCTAGTCCGAAAGGCGGTTCTTTCGACATGCCTTTCATGAATACGTATCTGGTGATAGCCAGTACGTAAATCTATCTTCGTGAAATATTTCGCTCTGGCTAACCGGTCAATCAGGTCATCTGATCTAGGGAGAGGATAACGGTTCTTAATTGTCAGCTTGTTCAATCTCTTGTAATTTATACACATTCTCCAGGTGTTGTCCTTCTTTCTCCTAAGCAACATAGGTGCACCCCAAGGTGATTTACTCGGACGGATCTGGCCCATCCTTTAATAATCTTCGAGTTGTTTGGCCAACTCATCTTCCTCAGCTTGGCTCATCCTATAAGGTGGAATACTAATAGGGTGGGCACCAGGGACCAGGTCAATACGATGATCTACTGCTCTTTCGGGTGGTAAGCCTCCCATACTTGCCGACCCACAGGTAGGTATGATCGCTGGGTGATGTGTTAAGACCCAATTTCTGCATAATTTCGCTAGGCGTACCTCATAGGTATGATCGCTGGGTGTTGTATTAAGACCCAATTTCTGCACAAGTTTGTAATTAACAAAATTGTGTGAGAAAGATCATGCAAGCCAAAAACTTTAGAGTTGAACAAACAATCAGAACATAAACTAGGGCGAGAAAGTACAGTAACTGACGTACTTGTCAAAGACAACTGGTTAGTTGCCTTTGGCTTGGGTCCTGCGTTGGTCTTTGCACCTTTTTGCTTCGGGCACTCGCTATGCATGTCCTTTTTCTTCGCAGATGAAGCAACGTCCCTCCTTCTTGAGCTTCAAAGCCTTAAGGAGACGTTTTTTCTTCGCTGGGATCGAAGTTGAATTCTTCGAAGGCTGGTTCGAAGACTTTCCTTCTGTCGTGCTAGCCATCAGTGCGGATAACTTCCTCTTGTGCTTTGTCCCCTGCTCGGTAACGGATTTAGACTCGGAAGAGACCATTGTATTATCATAGATACGAGTGGAATGAATGGCCTCGTCCAAAGTTTTGCATTTGTTGTTTTTAACCTGTAAACGGTATGAGTCGGGTAAACCGGCTACGAAGAAATCCAAAAGAATCTTCGTAGCTTTCATCTGCAAGTCCCTAAATTTCTGGAGATAGACCTCATAAGTGAGGTTTTGCGAGGTCATGTTCAAAGTAGCAAACCGGACAACAATATTATAGTCATACTCTTTCTTGAGGAATTCTTTCTTAAAGACTTCTTCGAATTGTGCCCAAGTCGTTGGTTTAGGGTTGAGTTCTTTCCACCAAAGCAAAGAGGAAACCTGCTGCTAATTGGATCTTTTTGCCATCGTCATATGGATGAAATTGAAGATGGACTTGCCACTTATGTAGCCAAGTGTCCACTAGCTCTTTGGTATGCTGCTTTTGCTCGCCCCCAAACTGTTCCGGAGTAATATTGGGGCCTAAGCAGATGCCAAAGTATCCATACTCGAAACAGTAGATAGGGTAGTGGTCAACAAAGAGATGGAGTTTTGTAAAGCTTGCATCTGCGCTACGATTTGTGCTTGACGTTTTGAGGAAGTTGCTTCGAGAGCAACTTTAAACTCTTGGAAATCTGATTTTGAAACAAAATCGTCGAAAAGATTGTCATCGGTAGCCGGCAGGTCTTCACGTTCGGGAATGGGCTCCAACTCGGATTCTTGGGTCGACATCTTGAAGAGGGCAAGATGAGAGAAAATATTTATCTTGCACAAGGAGAGTGCTAGAGAGCTTGAGAGCTTGAGAGCTTGAGAGAGAGGTGGCAAGAAGCTCGCTTAAGGGGAATATATATGTTGGGTAGGAGGGAAGCTAGCCTGCACACACACACACACACACACACACACACAACCTCAAGCACAGAGAAACGTGAGTGCTGGAAAAGATGTACTCAATAATGATGTGAAATGAAAGTACAAGTGAGTACTAAAAGGCCTAGGGCAAAGTGCCCAACACACATAAGTGTGTTCACACGAGAAAAAACCTATGTCCAGTCACAGGGAAAAAGTGTCCGTGAGTAAGCTGGGTTCACACCTAGTGAGTGGACATGACCAACAAACCCCCCTCAAGTGAATGGTGTGAATGGGTAGCAGCAGGGTGATAAAGCTGTGAATGCTGCCCTGCACTATGCTCCACAGTAAGAGTGAACTGCAGTGCCAATGGAAAAAGCAAGCACTATATGACGGAAAAAGGAGAATCCCCAATGTCATAGTGCTAATGCTAGAGCACAGTAGTACATAAATGCATCACCAGAAATGCATGGCAAAGATCATGTGGACATCAACTGCATCAAATCAAGAGGCATCGCATAATACCCCCCTGAAGGCAAGTACCAAATGCCAAGCTGAACTGCATGTAATCCACATCAATGCTCTATAACTGCACCAGTGATAAGCATAAGAAGAGGTAGCAGATATACGCATGTGTAAAGGCAACAGGATCCAGAAGTCATGCCTGTGAGACATGCAATGTAAGCTGCAAAAGTGAAACTCATCAATGGAGGATCCGATGAGGAAAAATCAGCAATGGAAAAAGCTGAAAATGGGGAGAAAAAGTGGGGGCTCGAGGTGGGCATCGGCCAATGCTATGAGAGGATAGGTAAACTCTCAGCGATGCCATGATCAGTGGCATGTATGGCAAATGTAAAGATGCATAATCCCACAATGAATAATATACATGTGACATATCAAAACCATGAGAGTAAGCCAACACTGGCCAAGTGTGTAAAAGGCACTTTGAGTAAACATCACATGTGAGAAAGTGACAATGTCAACACTATAGAAACAATCCCGCTGCAAGGGAAAACAACATAAAAGGCATCTCCAGTAGACATCACATAAGAGAAAGTGTCTAGCATAGACCAGCATAAGGGTCAACAAGCATAAGTGACCATGAGGCATCACCAACTGCATGTGAGCAAGTAGAATCCCCCCTTGAAATGCATCTGCCAGACAATGCATACCATGGAGTACAGACTATAAAGCATAGTCATCAAAAGCAATGGCATCAGAAGACATCTCTGCAGGCAATGAAGATGTAAGGGCTGACACGTGTAGCCAAATTGGCATGATCTGCACTTGTGGAAGAAGATGTCAGCTTCTTCTTTTTTTCACTCTCAATACGCTTCTTGCATTCCTCTATGGTGTGCCCTGTTTTCCTGCAATAGTTACAACGCTTTTTCTTTTCGGTCTTGTCCTCTGTCTTGGGAGGATTCGATGGGCTAGGTTTAGGCCTAGATCTATTCCCACGAAAAGGAGCAGCCATTGCTGACTCAACAGACATCATGTTGTTCCTGTTGGAACGAGATTGCTCTTCACTGAGCAAGAGAGTCACAAGGTTGTCAAAAGTGACCGCATTAGGTGCATTGCTAGTCAACAACTGCAAAGTGGTGCCAAATGTCTGATAAGAGTCAGGCAAGTTGCGCAAAATTGTTTGAACAAGATAGCTATCTGTCAAAACCTCATCAATGTTAATGAGCTGCTCTTGTAGGTCCTTCACATGCGTAAGGTACTGATTGATAGAGTCACCTTCAAGCATGCGGTCAGTCTCAAGCTTGCCCCGAAGGTAAGCTACATGAGCCTCATTGCGACCTGAATACAACTCTCTCCCTTCTTCTCTGTGTATGTCTCCCACATGAAACCCTAACTGTGCAGACAGCTGAGCTTCCATAGCTCCTTTAATCTACTCACAAAATCTTCACTAGTAGTTGATTATAGATTTTATAGCCTGAGATAGGATTGTGATTCTTGGGGAGGATTCTTAGTTTGTACACCAAGTCTAACCTATGGCTAGACTTTTGATTGTACAAACTCTGTGTGTGTGTGTGGGGGGTATGGTATGGACCATGGTATAGTATTTTTTGTTTGCAAAAATCTTTCTCTTCTTGTTTGTGTTATTAGGATTATTAAATAAAGACGGTAATGGCAGAATGGCCCAGTATTAGGCATTCACCCATGAGCAAGAGACTGTGAATGTTGCATTCTAGTATATGACAAAGGATAAGGAGAGAATGGTTACTACCTTGAATATAGGGAGTACTATTTTGGCCGACCATATCATGAAAATTTTTTGCGGTCTCAACATTGGATTGAAGAAAAGGAAAGTTTATCATAGAAATCAATTCGGATTTCCTTCCATTCTATGCTTCAAATCTAAACCTAGTCATGATTACAGAGAAGCTTGGATTAGTTCAAGAATATAGAATTAGAGGCCAAAGCTGATATTCTCCAGATGGCTTTTTATCCTTCAAATAAGCGCATCAAAAATTTTACCCTTCAAAAGAAATACTTTGATTTGAAAAATTTCTAAGGGTAAGAGCTTTTCTCCAAATTGATGTAATAGATTTCCAATGCAGTAAAGAAATCTTTTCATCAAAATTTTGGAGAGATTATTCTTCCTTAAGCATTGAAAGATAAATGGTATTTTTCAGGAAATGAATCATGCCTTGTCATTCCACCGAGGAAGGCTTGGATTGAAGCCATGGACGAATATTTTGATGTGGTTGGATATAATGAGAAGAGCAAATTGGTCCTTGGTTGTTTAAAGATTGCCGTAAGTGCTAATCAGCCAGCTGATTTTTAGCAAATACCTCGTGACGTACCTTTAGATGAGCCCAACATGCCTCAAGATTTTGAGGATGTTGGAAGGGAAGAAATGAAAGCAATTCAAGACAATAGAACAATCTCGAGATGGTTTCTTAGGATACTCTAGCACAACCGTAGCTAGACGGAGTGGAGATTTTACTTTTATGGGTAGTGTCATGGATGTGGAAGAGCCATGTACCTATGAGCAAACCAAAGGCATTTTACTTTGGGAAAATGCAATGCAAGAGGAATATGCCTTTATCTGGAAAATCCAAACATGGAATCTTGTGCATTTGCCACCTAGTGAGAGTGAGATTGGTTTTAAGTGGGTTTATAAAGTCAAGCATAAATCTGATGGCTCAGTAGCCAGGTACAAGGCTAAACATCTTGCCAAAGGATACTCCCAAGAGAAGGGAATTAAATATGATGAGATTTTTGCTCCCACGTAAAAAATGACAAAGGTTATTCATGTCTCAATGGTCATGACTGGTGGTGTAATTATCATTCCTAGCCTAAACCGTGGTGGTGTTAATGGTACATGGGGTCGTAACGCTGTGGTATGCATCCCCATTGTTCTTGTGTCAACTACTCTTGGAGTCTCTCTCACTCCAGTTATGGTCGTTAGGCTCAATTTGGTAGTTTTTGCTATTCCCATATTGGGTAGGTTTGAAGTTTCACTCTGCATGGTTTGATGTAAACCCATTTCTCGATAGAATCCTATGCTTGGCTCAGCATTGGTTCTTATCCAGTTTGGTACAATTATCATTTTTGCTCTGTAGACTGTATTATTAGACTTCAGGGCTCTTCCCCTTATTTTGGGATATAGTTTTCAAATAGAGAGTCTCCACTGCGGCAACTGCTTTAGCAGCCTATCATGCGATTTCTTGGCTTAGCAAGAAACAACCCAGTGTGGCGACATCTTCATGTGAAGCTTAGTACAGAACAGTCTTCACGGCCATAGTAGAGCTGAGGAGGTTGTTGGCAGACATGGAAAATGCACAAGGTGCTATTGCCGTTGCAATAGTACATCCACAATCACTTGGGCCTTCTTGTGTGTGCCAGAGCCCTACCAACTTTGAAAACAAGGCAATGTCCAGGCTGGGCACAGGAAAAAATGGTTGCAGTTTTTCAACTTACGTGGATCTGCGGAAGAAACAAAGCTTTCCAAGTGACGGAGGTAATGAAAGTATAAGTACAAGCGCAGATACAACTCAGTCTGGGAGAAGTCATACTGCCCTCACAAGACCTACCCAGGCTGCATGAGGAGGGTCCGGGGAGGAAGGCTTTTATCAAGATGAATCAATTGTACCTTTGGCAGAAGGGTCCCTTCTTGGAAGATGGCTCTGATGGAGCTACTGGCTCCTTGTGTGGGCCTTCCTGTACTCCCTAACAGCAGCTAGCCATGGAAACATGACTCTTTTTCTTGTACTTGGACTTATCTATTACATAGTATTACTTCTATTGAGAATATCATGGGTTACTGTAGGATGTTTTTTCCTCTAGGACTTCAAGGACCCGTGGGAAGATTACAGTTTGGCATGGATCTGAGAGAGAGATAGATAAAGAAGCTCTCATTGGTGTTTTCAGCTGTGCCATGCAGCATGCTGTTATGCTGTTATAAGGTGGTGGGTGGTATTGATTTTTTTTTGGGTCTGAGAAAGGATAAGCTAACACTTCGTAACTGGCTCTTTTTTATATAATAACCTGTCATCAAGGAATTCAGTCATGTAACACTTCGCACTCGAGGAAGTGCCGAGAATTCTGAACTGCACCTTACAAATAACAATCTCCTACAAACTATTGCAATCCATAAAGAGTTCTTCCATAAAGAGGAGAGTTGACTGCCAGAAGTTTGAAGCAGTACAAGTTTTGTTGAATTGCTTTTATGGGTTTTTCAAATATGAAAAATTAACCTTTATACGTTCAAATCTCTACTAAAGTTCATTACATTCTTTACAGGTTTGCTAGTGGGCAAGGCAAGAAAAAGGCTTCTGTACAGGAGCCAGAATCTGTAAAGAGGAAGCAACGAGCTGCAAGGTAATAATCTCCCCCTTAAGTTCTTTTGTAGCTTTATGTGTGAGGGCTTTACCAAGTGTTCATAATTTTTAGGGGGATTTTTTCATACAGATTTGGCATAGTTGATGAAGCAACCAGGAAGAAGGCTCGTCGAGAACGATTCGTGCCCGCTTCAAAGCAAGACGAGTCTGTTGAAGATGGGAAGAGAAAAGCAAGAGCCGCAAGGTTTGTGCTCTACTGGGGCCCCTTTTTGGGCATTGATTAAAAATTTGACAGCTCATGTTCTCGTTTTCCGTGTGAACACAGGTTTGGTGCAGCTACAGAGCAGAGTGGTTCAAAGGCAAATACTTGTTCTAAGTCTTAAGTCCTGGGTGATGGGTGTTTATTGCACGAAGGGTTAGGCACGTGTAGTCTGCATAATGCATGCCTGAGGTGATGGATGGGAACACATTTTTTGTGTGTGGTCTGATTACGACGGTTTTTGCAAGCTTGTCTGTTGCTCGACTTCTGTCGTATGTTTGACAAAATGTGCTCTTCAACCCAGTGTGTACTGTATGCATGTTCTGGGTAATCTACGGTCTTCTTGTTCAACAGGTAAGAAAACCCTCCTTTTCTGTCACTCTTCCTTGTTACCTTTCTACAGTAAGGAGCCTATACCCACTGCCTTCTTCGGTTATGTACCATTTTTAGAAATCGGTTGTCTGATTTTAGGTCCGTCGTTAGTTAATATAGTAGGCTAGCACTGATCTGCATAGAATAGCAAGTTTGGCCTCTGATGGTGCTTCTTCAGGGGCAGTCCCAGTGTGCGGATGCAGTCTTGATGCATGCTTTTTGGTTCATATTTGTGGCTTGATTGTTTTTGTAAGTGCATGACTGCTATCTAAAGCCGTTTCTGTGTGTGACCTTGCTTTCTATGTATAGTCAGCTGTTGATGTAGGCATTGGAATAGCTTTTGAGGGGGTTCGAAGTTCATTAGTGGTAGGGTTCAAAGTTTATTATTGGTGGGGTTCGAATAGTTTGTATCTCTATTGCTCGATGAAAAATGAAGGTGGAGGTATTGGACCTAACAGTGGCACTAGATTGCTAAAACTGTAAGATAATATTTAATGTTTAATTGGTTTTGGACCCAAGCAATGTTGGCTATGGATCTGCTCATGGTTTGATTTGTGGTGTGGGGCTATGTATGCAATTCCTCTTGTAATTAGTGAGTCTCTTATGAGTGTTTTGTACTGATTTTTTACATGTATGGTAGTGCCTGGTTAAGTCTCCAAGAGGTGTAACACGCTTTGATTTTTGAAAGCAAGATACTGTGGACATTCGTTTTTGGTAGAGAGATTCAACTGTGGGGAAAACATAAATAAAACTGTGATTATGTCCCTCTGTTGTTTCTTTCTTTCACCTTCTCGATTGCAGACTTAAACAAGGCTCTAAGAATGTCTAGATGTAACACTCAGTTATTGCATTCCATTCGTATGTAAAAAAAGTGCTGCTCTTTCCATTGGAAAGTAGTCCTGTTCTTGGGTCACATACATACTTCTCTAATTCCACTCTCAAGTGGTGTACATATCTGTATTGCTAGTAGAGTTGATGTGGATAGCAAGGTCTTGGTGGCCAAGGCTTAGATTAGCAAGAGGAAGAATGTCTCAAGTAAACCATATGTAATGGCTCCTTGGTTCATTGGCCAATCAAGTTTGTTTGGTCGGGAAATATTTGACCTCGCATGCACAAATCTGTTGTGGCCTAAAAGAAATTAGCCTTTTGGTGCTAGAGGTCAAGAGCACATCCATCCTCAAGCATATGCGACACACTTGCATAGGGTAGGCAGTTATGCGTGTGTATGCGTGTGTCATAATTGGGGTTAGTGTTATAGCACATGTCAGCGGGCACTTGCCCGAGTGGCTCAGCTCACACCAACCCATCCTTTCCAAGAGGTCGTGGGTTCGAACCCTTACACCATAGGGTTGTGTGAGAGTGGTGTAGCTTCTAGCTGGGCTGCATCCCCTCGAAAGGGAGCCTTTGGAAAAAAAATGGTATGTTATATAGAATGGGGCAACTTTGGACCAGTTCTGGGTAGCGGCTAGCCTATTGTGCCGACCAGTGCGGCTGATGTGGCATGGTTGCGTCTTAATGACTTTTATGATAGTTGTTTATGAATGGGCAATGATTTTTTAAAATAAATGGGTCCCCTCCGCATTTTACTCATACATTACAAGCTTTTATAGAAGTGTCGGAGAGAGAGAGAGACCAGGAATTAAAGCAAGTTCTTGAATAGCAGTAAATTAAATCAAAACAATGGAAGGCCTTCGATCACCGAATTTAGAGAGCAGTTTGTTGTGTAGTTTGGGGAGAAGTTGGTCATCAGTTCTGTTTGAAAACGTCTGGTAAATTCTCTATAAATATTTCAGCTTTGTAATATGCAGTAGATTCGGTTGAGAAGCGTGTTCTAGTTCTGATTTCCTTCCCCTCTCGTATTTTTCTAAGTTTGTGTAATGGACCTTAAGGCACTTTACACACTGTCGGCTGCCCACCTAAATGCGTGGCGTTGGACCAATGAATGTAGGCACCATGCATTCAAGCCTTACACACTGCCTCGCACCTTGGGTGCTCGTCTGCCACCGTGGCCTCCACCTCTTGCCCTTGTTTTGCCTCTGTGTGGGCAGCCGAGCTTGGCTGCCCAAACTTGGGCGCACCTATCTCCAGCCAATCAACGTACTGTTGGTGGACCATGCTATCGTTCCTTTCTGCCATTCTGCAATGATAAATCAGGTTCTATGTTTTGCGTTTTTTCCAGCACACTAGATCGATTTGTAGAGCATCCAGGTATGTTCTATGTTTTTTTTCTTACTCAAACTCCGTATCTTCACAAGTTTTTGATGCATGTTATATACTCTGCGTTTTTGCATGTTGTATTTTCTTGCGTTTTTTAAAGTGCTTGCAGGCTGCATTTTCTGTTGCATGAATGCATGGCACTTGCAATAGTGTGTAAGGCATGAATGCATGGCGCTTTAAAGCGCCTGTATGTTGTATTTTTTGTTGCAGAAAGTACAACATGCTATGCAAAAAATACAACAGAAAGAATCTGTGATATCTTGAACAATATCTTGCATTTTTTGAAGTGCATGTATGCTGTATTTTTTGTTGTATGAATGCATGGCGCTTTAAAGCGCTTGCATGTTGTATTTTCTGTTGCAGAAAATACAACATGCTATGCAGATAATACAACAGAAAGAACATAAAGAATATGTGACATCTTGAACAATATCACTCTTGAAGTCCTAATCAGGGTTATTAGGAGTTTAAATTACTTGACAAGGGTTGTATTTGCTTGTATATATTTGCATTTGAATCCATTAAAATCATGTTACAAATGCAAATTGATTTTAATGTAACATATTTACTTACAAATGCACCACTTACATATCTACTTACATGTATACAATTGCACTGCGTGTCAATTATAGTTTGCTCTGTGGTTTCTTGTCTGATTATTCGTCGCATTATCTTGCGTTGTGATTAAAATCATCTCTTCTTTAATTTAAGCAGTGATTTTGAAAATCCTCTGAATGTGCACCACCAGTGTGGTTGCTATCAATATGCTCTCTTGCCCAATATAGATTTGGTGTAGATCACCACCTTGGCTGCATCTTGTTTTAAATCCCAATGGAATGACAAGATGTCTGATTTTTTGGTTTTTTGTCTTGATTGGATGGTGGTAAGCACTTCATAGGAACTCTGCATGTTATGTATAACCCCTTGGTGTAGATTGGCAAAAGAAGTATTATGTATCTCTTTGTTCTGCATGTTCTGTATTATATGTATAAGGTAGGGTTGCATGGCGGGGTATTTGATTGGTCCAGTGCCATGCGTTTAGGTGGGCGCGAGGTGGTGTGTAAAGCACCTGTATGATTTGCATGTTTGATTTGCATCTTCTTTGATTATTGTTAATCATCATTGAGTGCTTTGATTAGTATTTGATTGGTAAGTGATCATTGATTACCAATTCATTCTTGCACTTGTATTTACAATCATTTATCATGCAAGGACTCTTATCGTATGTGTTGAGCACCAAATTGGGACTAGGCATGCACTGACTCAGGCTCTTTACTTGTTGCATGTATTCGTAGGTTAACATGCTAGTGGAGATGCACGTTGTGTAAAGGGCATTGTGTAAAGGGGGCGTCCATGCATGGGCAGTCAGTTTTTTAATAAACGCAAGCATGGGCAGTTGGTGTAACGGGATACGCCCAGTCAAGAGTGCACAAGGCACTTTTTAGTTGCCCACATGTTGGGCAGAGTATTGTGACAACCTTGGGCGGTTTGTATCTAGCCTAAGACTCACGTTTTCGTAAATACTAAAATCAGCATTGGTATCCGAGGTGTAAGTTTTCTAGGCATGATGGGACTGAAAGGGTTCTTGGGTATTTGCTTTAATATAGACAAGTCATCAAGTCTTCATGTCTTCTAGATTGACAAGCAAGCCAAACCAAGTAGATAGAGAGGAAGACAGCAAGAAGGTTGATTTTTCAACCCAACAAGAGGGAGTGTTCTTGATGGATTATGAGTGGATTCGTATAAGGAGGTGATTTTTTTTTCGTTTGTCAAGAACCTAGAGTTGGTGGTTTGACTAACTATGGAATTTAACAAACCATAGAGAACTTGGAACAACCTAGAGCTTTGATACCAAATGGAAGTGTGGCTTAAGTCTAGATATGGGACAAATCACCATGGAATCGAGTCCAAATCCATTGCATTCGTGGATGATGATGTTTATTGTTCAAAAGTTCTATCAGTTTTTCGAAAGTTTTTTGAGTTTAGCTCTAACATTAGTGGAAGAGCCTTCATTTCAAGAGATGGTGTCTACAAAAGATATGGAGTAGGGGATGCGGAAGTAGCCCAACGGTGGAGTGTTTGAGCTCTATCACAAATGTTTACCCTTAGGTGGGATTATGTATCAATCCTCACATTTAAAAAAAGGGTTGGAGCCAACCACCTTATACCAGTGGATTGCATAAAAACCTAATGCAAGAGGTTGAGCTTTTGGATTCATCAATTTAGTTTCATTGGCTAGGGACACGTGTGCAGGTAATATAGGCCTTTGTCTAAATGAAGATCCTTCAATTATCACGGATTCTAATTGATCTAGATCTGGATCTAGATTCAAGTAGAGCTTTGTCCTTGCTTCTCTTCAAAGATGCATGTGCCATATCATTTGAGAAACTTGTACATTGTAGTTAGTGTATGCGTGTTTCATGTGACTACCATTTAGGGTAAAACCAATAGCAAATTAGCCTAGCATGTAAAAGGGCAAATTTGGGATAGTTTTGAATTACTTTGGGGTAACCTAAGCGTGTACATGTAGCCTAGCATGGCTTCTAGCCCAATATAAACGTCAGATGACTTTTATGCCATTTTCTAAGGGCTTGCAAATGGACGGTAGTTGGACATTGATATTTCTATAAATAGGACTTGCTAGCGATGTTTGTGGCAATGCTAGAAGCCTTCATGTACTGGGGATGGGTTGACACTTTGGTTGTGTCATCGATGCGAGGTAGCTCCCGATTGGGGGAGAAGAGGATCGTTAATGTGAGGTAGCTCTCGGTTGGGGGTAGATTGAAGAAGAGGATCATTAAGGTCATGGTAATCTTGATGAGGATTTATGCACAAGAAGTTTGGTTATCACAAAAGCTTGTTTATCGCGCGGCTTGGGCACAACATCTAGTATCATATTCTTCCAATCTGTTCAATCATCACGGTAAGTGAACAACATCGACGAGTGGTGGGTGCATCCACTTTCTCATATCAACAATATCATGACTTTTTCCATCTTCTCGCGCGGCCTCCCTAATCACAAAAAATTAGTGGCATCTTAGTTCTCCATCCCAAGTGTGCCATGAAACTCTCTTTGTAGTACGACAACCAAGGAGGTTAAGACCTTTATAGATGGTTGTGTGAGCCCACCATGAGGGGTGTCTCATGAGATAGAACCCAATACGGCTATCCAAGGGGTTTCGACTGGATAGACGGTCGATCATGGCCACCACTCACGGTGCACATGTCAACATAACCCTTAAAATATACTAAGGAAGGGGTTGGCCTTAGTAGACGGTCCCCATGAGGATACACTTGTGGGGGCAATGATTTTCAATTCCATGAGGAGCGACCTCAATGCCACTCAAGGTCACAATTCTACTTTCACAAGAGGATGTATCTTTATCGCCACTCATAGCGATCTCGTATCATAACTTAGCTTAAAACAACAGCATACTTGCATCAAGCATGAAAGCATTCTTTGACAAAACAAAGAACATTGTAAATGCAATTCAATTTCTAAACAACTTATCAAGAAAACCTTATCATCACAAATATAATGCTTAGCCACACGATCTTATTTGGACCTCCGTCACAAGGGGCGGTCCAATATCTTTCTTTGTATTTGGGGATACTTGAAACACTTTCTAAGTCCCTTCTCAAGGAATACAACTTCTGAGTAATCGGATTACTTTATTCAAGGTTTTTCCCATTTATATGAGTAACCATGATTCATCCATTTTTAATCTTTTCTCTGTCCATGATTTTCTTCAATGCTTTCAATTTTTATTTATTTTTTGGGTGATTCAACTTATCATGCTAGACACAACTTTAAGAGTGGGTTCAATCACTATTAGTGAAGTTGAATAAGAGAGTGGCTATGTAAGAGTTTTTGCTCCTTCATCCTGTAAGATCTCCTCAAAAGTGTAGTTTCCAACTTAGTTGCTTGGCATAAGAAATTTAAGCTACCATCAAGTCATAATTGAATTGGCATTATTAACTCTTTAAAAGAGAGGACAACCAAGGATTTGAGAATAAACAATTTTTTGAATTCTATCAACACCTTGTAAGTCGACATTGCATACATTATGTAAGCATTACTTTAAGACTCTTTTGTACTACTTACAATGTGTCTATCTCTTATTGTTAGTCGTAATCTCTTTGGAGACACCTATTATTTTATTTTGGGTTGCGCCTTTTTATATCATCTACCAAGATTAATGCATTTAATCAAGTTGTGTGCGCTAGTATGATGTCTACCACGAGTGATGTGTTTAATCAAGCTTTGTGCACTCGTATGATATGGTCAAGATTAATGTGTTTAATCAGCTGTGTGCGTTGACTTAATAAGCTTTGTGTGCACTAACTATTATTATTTTGGATATAGGCGAAGAATGAGTGGCAGATTATGTATTAATCATGGGTGGAACATGTGTTGCGCCACTATGAGATATTTGGAAGACGTGTGAACATCTTTTATGGTTTCATATTTAGGCATTTATATTTCTGTAAGACTAAGACCTCATACCTTTGTACATACCAAATAGTATTTTATACTTTTGGTAGGCCTAAGACTATATATTAATGCTTACTATATTTTTGTAGAGCTTGCACGTTTATAAATTCATAAGCACTTGCTTGTGGTTTGTTTTTGGAATTATCTTTTTAAAAAGCAAGCGCTTTTTCTAATACATATAAATATAGGAGAGTGGTACAAGGGTCACACTCTACCAAGGGGAGATTCAACCCAATCTTGTGCCGACAATGATCTCTACTCTATTTTCTATCTTGTTTATTTTATTTGATTTATTAAGATTTATGCTTTAATTTGTGTAAACATATGTTATGTTCTATTTTTTATTTTGAGAAATTAAAATTTTCTTCTTAAGTGCCTTAAGGTCCTGACATGATATCAAAGCTTTGGGGACCATTAAAAAAGAAGGACTTTTGATGAAAAAATAAAAAATCAAGGTTTACTTGGTGTGAAGAAGGCCAAAAGTTAATTTTTGGAATTTCTAAAGCTTCAAACAAATCAAGGAGAAATATTACCAAAGGAAAAAAAGTCTCCAAAAAGCTACAACAAGGGTAGAAGTGCTTGTACAAAAAGAGAAGTCCATCAAAGATCCAAAGGATAAAGAGAAGAAGGCTATAAAAACCTTTGGGCAAAGCTTGAATGGTTTATGGGATTCTTATGAGCCATTGGATCAAGATCAAGATCAAGGGCTAGGGTTCAATACCAACTTTTTCAAAACCACTTCTCCTAAACCCGAAAACCATCCTATTTTGTTAAACCACTTTTTACAAATCTTAATCCCTTAAGAATTAAGCTATATAGATGTGATCAATAGACAAGGGCTCCAACCTCCTAGCCTTGGATTTGCTAAGTTCATTCTATAGACAATTTCATAACCACTTTTCATAGAATTTTTTTAAAAAAGAGGAAGAATTAACTCTTGAGTTGTGCTGTCGTCGGTCGTTTATTTCTCAAATTTGCGCTTTTTTCTTATGAATTCAGTTGCTTTGATTTTCTCTTTTCTCAATCACAGTCGCCTACTGCTATTCACTTTTGGGCGTTGAATTCTCACAGCTGAAATTCCCCCACGTGAATTACCAATTCAAAAAAAAGCACTGAGCGTTGGTCTCATTTTTAAGCTTTAAAGATTTAAAGCAATAAAACCTAATAGCAAAAAGGTTTACGCATAAAGCAAAAGCTTTAAAGATTTAAAGCCTAATAGCGAAAAGCTTTGTGTTTAAACCCTTATATCAAAAAGAGCTTTTATTTAAAAAAGAAAAGAAGAAGAAGAGAAATGCTAAGTACAAAGGCTTCCAAAGATCCAAGGCTTGAAAAATTTAAAATTCTGGATTACTATATAAGTGGGTTTCTCCAGAATTGATTTTTGGGATGATTTTTGGGATACAGGCAATCATCTCAAAAGTAGAATTAGGCTACTTTAACAATTTGATCTCGAAGGCCTCAAATACCACTTACGAGCTTTGTGACACTTGAAGTTGGGAATTCTTGCTTCACAAAATTGGGACAACATACGACTTCAACAAATTTGAAGCAAGGACCATAAGTACTACTCTTCACATATTGTTTAATTTTTTATCTTAATTCTCATCAAGTTTTTATAATTTTATTTTTCTCTCTTTATCCATCACGTCAAACCCATAACCTCCTCCTATTCCTGAGCAACTTCTTTCTCTTCAAGCTCAATTCAATGAAGAATGAGCTAAGATGATAGAATTGGAAGAAATACTTTGTCATAGAAAAAGATCAAGAAGTGTTAAATCTGATTTTGACATTAGATGCACCATCAAAGAAACTTTTCGTGAACAAGAGTGTTATGACCCATGTTATTTAAATAATAATCATGGTCATTTAAATTTGTATATATTTTTTATGATGCCTATTTCTCATTATGAACACGTTAGGATTGATTGATGTGATGTCAATTGATTGTTACTACTACTGATGTGGTTTATGTTTATGAGTTTAGGTGATGAGGTGTGCAAGGGTACCGATTTAGGTGTTGCATAGTGCGAGGGTACCAATTTAGGTGTCGCACGGATGGTGGATTGAGTCATGGCGTGTGGACCGATCTCACAATATTTTATGACTGTATTATGGCAATTGATATTATTTTGACATCAGTGTGATGTGTGTGTGTGCACGCGTCAATTTATTGTAAAGTGTGCGTACGAGCATTAGTTGATTTATTTTGTAATGTGCATATGTGCACAAGTTAGATTATTGAATTAGAAAAATAGTGCAAAACTTAGAAGGTTTGAGGACAAAGGTTAATTGAGGACCAAGGCTAAAATTGAGGACAAAGGCTAATTAAATGGCAAAGTCCAAATATGGATGTATACTTTATTTTTGGCTGAAAGCCTACTTTTTGGAATATATAAAAATACCCACGCGAGAAGAAGCCACTCACGTTGGGGGGGAAGATTGCACCCAGTCTTGTGTTGCCTTGTGTTGATGGTGATGTATTTCTATCTCTTGTCTTAATGTTTTGTTATATGCTTTCAATTTTTAATTTAATTCAAGTAGTTGTTTGATATTTGATTTAATTTATGAGTCTTTTGATTATTCTCTTCAAGAAAATGAAAGGTCCGGTTGCAGTGGTATCAGAGCTTGGGTGTAATTTAATTTTCTTGAAGACGGTCAAAAGAGGTGAAAGAGACAAAAAAACAGAGGTAATTTTGGTAATTTTTTTAGAGGTGATTTTGGTAAATTTTTTGAATTTAAATTGAAGAAGAACACGTTTAGGGATTTTTGATTATGTATGGATGAAATAAAGGTTGTTTTTGACCATTGGGTAATCAATCTCCATCAACCTATTGCCCAAAGAATAAAATAAAGGTGGTAAACCATTCTGAGAAACCATGAAACCTCTCTCAAAATTGAAAAGCGGGTTTGCTAAATTCTTGACCTCTTTGTGATGTGTCTGTATGGATGGGTTTCAAAATTGATCGTCAATCCTGCTTAGCTTTCCAATTGCTAAACCATTGAGAGAGGAAGCAATCTATAATGGACGATGTATAATTCACCAAGAGCTAATTTATAGAGAAATAAGCTCTCTGAGAGAAAAACAAAAAAAATAATAATCTAAAATTGATTCTTTTCTCTCTTCCTCCTCCATACCCCGGCGGCGTGCGCTGCGAATTCAGAGGGGGGGAGGAATTTTTTTTAGACCCCGCATTTCTCTCCATCTGGCCGACGGCCTGCGCCCTGTGCATTCTGAAGGGCCGGTTCATAGATTTAAATATATATATATATATATATATATATATATATATATTTTCAATTGATTTTTTTTCTCTCCCTTCCTCCATAACCGGGCGGCCAGCGCTGAGAATTGAGGAATTTTCAGGTTGGGCAAAATTCAGTAGCCGCTGAATTCTCCCTTTAAAATTCTCTTTTTTTTTTAACTCTAGCGCTCTGTGCTGTGGGACTATTGGTGGGAGAAAAACGAAATTATTAAAGCTTTTATATTAAGCTTATTAAAGCTGCATAAAAGCTTTATAAGCTTACAATGTTTATTTTTTATTTTTTATTAGATGCTGAATTTTCTTTTTTTTAGTGGGCTGTTTCCTTTTTACGCTCCAGCCTTTGGCGTGCTAGGTTACAAGTTTTAGTAAAGCTTTCATAACCTTTTTACTAAGTTTAATAAGTTTAATTAAAAGTTTATTAATCAGCATAAAAGCTATATATATATATATATATATATATATATATATATATATAAGTTGCAAATATTGAAATCATTATGCACTAATTATAATTTCTTCCAAAGTTTTTTTTAAAACAAATTTGAGTTGATCTTCATGAATTCCAAGATGATTGAATCATTTCATTTGAGCTTTTATTAAGCTTAAGTTTAACTGTGTGTTGGATTTAAATTAATAGAAAATCATGTTAAGCAAAGCTTTTATTATTAAGCTTAATTAAGAAACTCTTTGAGCTTTAATTAATAAAGTTTTAATTTTAAAAGTACATGGATTATTTCTTGAAAAAAAAAAATTTATGCATTTTGTGTATTGAGCTAACTTGGCAGGACTCATATCTAGTTCGACATTCCATATGAGATAAGAAACTCTATCTTTTCTTTTGTTTTAAATTTTTTCTATTCTTTTTAATTGTCAGGAAATGGGTGAATATCCACAACATTATCGTACTATTCAGGAACAACTTGATTCTCTCTATATTCTTTTGAATCAAGAACGAGAGCATTGGGACAAATTTCAAAGAAAGATTGAACGACGTCTATCTAGAATAAACAAATATATTAAGAAGAAAGTTAAAACTGTGGAAGCATCTGACATGCATAGTCTGACCAATGACATCGTTTCCAAGCTGCCTATTGTCAAGTGTTTCAGGTGTAAGATGTTGGGACATTATGCTAAATCTTGCCCAACTAGAAAGAAGAACCAAATTGCACAAAAGGACATGCTTGACACCGAAGAAGTTAACGGACTCGACACACTAACCAAAGGTGGAGGTATGTGTTAAAAATTATTTATTGTACACAATTTCTTGTTTGCTTTTGTATTTGTTTTCTGAATATTCTTTTCTTCTAGACCTAGTTAGAAAACTTTAGCTCCTGAAGAGAATTTTAGATACAGTGACCTAATTAGAAAGATCAAGACAAGATTAGCAAAAGTTGTCTTCAAGATCTAGTTGCCCCAATTCAAGTAAAAGTGATTGTTAGACATCTCATTCAAGATTAAGACCAATTTGAAGATTCAAGAACCAAGCAAATTTCTCCAGTCTTTGATTCAAGTTATCAATTGCTTTACCATCGAATTTACTGATGATGAGAAAAGTAAAGAAATAGCTCTCAAGTGATGAGAAAAGAAAAGAAATAGCTCACAAGTGACTAGAAACCAAGCTTAAGTCAATTACGAAGTTTATAACAATTCAAGTAAAGCTTTATCTAAATTTTCAAGTGTTCTAGTTTAAGATCTATCTGAGTACAAGATTCTTTCAAGTAAAGTTTTGTCTAATTTTCAAGTGTTCTAGTTTAAGATCTATCCAAGTACAAGATTCTTTCTAGACCAAGAATTGCTCTAAGTCAAAGATGTATTCAACCACAAGATTTAAACCCCTTAAGAACAAGATTTATTCAAGAATTGCAATTATGATTAATTGAAGACTAATCTCTCAATTTTCGTCCATTCAAGTATTTTTAATCTAAGCCAAGATTCATTACTAGTACATCAAGTTCTTGCTATCAACTAGGACGCAAGATGTCTATCTTTATTCAAGTTCTGATTTCAAGTTTAAGATTAAGCTTAAGATCAAGATCCCCTTTACATTTCATTGTTTACAAGTAAAGATTCACAAATTCAAGAATTATATACCTATTCAAAGATTATAATTTTTAGAATTTAGTTAGACAATTATAAGATTAAGATTAAGATAAAAAACAAATCTCGAGAATTCATCAAGATTAAGATCAAGAACAAATCCTCAGAATTCATCAAGTTATTGACAGCAATGTAAGTGATTATTATTTTTTCAATCTTAAGTTGATAAGAATTTCCATTTTGACCTAATTCATTTTTGGAATAAGACTTGTAGTTTAATTTTGAGGATAGAGAAAAGTTATGTCGGAATGAAAGTTTCAGAGGGAATTAGCTACTCCGTCTCAAACTTCTGTTCTTAAGGTAGTGTCGTGTGGAATTAATCTATGGTATGGGACATTAGATTGGTTTTACATGCCTACCCCAGATGTATCTATGTCTTCTATCTTTCACCAATGAGTGTTTGTATGTGGAAGGTACCTAAGTGGTATGGGACACTTAGATCCTTTTCACATGTGTTTATTTGTTTGGTTTCATTTTCAGAAATTGTTTGATGTGATGATCTTGTCCTCCACTTGTACCATGAAGCCATCCACTCATTGATTGCACAACTGAGGACAGTTGATTCCCAATAGGGAGAGGACTGTTATGACCCATGTTATTTGAATAATAATCATGGTCATTTAAATTTGTATATATTTTTTATGATGCCTATTTCTCATCATGAACACGTTAGGATTGATTGATGTGATGTCAATTGATTGTTACTACTACTGACGTGGTTTATGTTTATGAGTTTAGGTGATGAGGTGTGCAAGGGTACCGATTTAGGTGTTGCACAGTGCGAGGGTACCGATTTAGGTGTCGCACGGATGCTGGATTGAGTCATGGCGTGTGGACCGATCTCACAATATTTTGTGGTAATTGATATTATTTTGACATCAGTGTGATGTGTGTGTGTGCACGCGTCAATTTATTGTAAAGTGTGCGTACGAGCATTAGTTGATTTATTTTGTAATGTGCATATGTGCACAAGTTAGATTATTGAATTAGAAAAATAGTGCAAACCTTAGAAGGTTTGAGGACAAAGGTTAATTGAGGACCAAGGCTAAAATTGAGGACAAAGGCTAATTAAATGGCAAAGTCCAAATATGGATGTATACTTTATTTTTGGGTGAAAGCCTACTTTTTGGAATATATAAAAATACCCACGCGAGAAGAAACCACTCACGTTGGGGGGGGAAGATTGCACCCAGTCTTGTGTTGCCTTGTGTTGATGGTGATGTATTTCTATCTCTTGTCTTAATGTTTTGTTATATGCTTTTAATTTTTAATTTAATTCAAGTAGTTGTTTTGATATTTGATTTAATTGATGAGTCTTTTGATTATTCTCTTCAAGAAAATTAAAGGTCCGGTTGCAAAGAGAAACAAAAAGGAAAGAAAATTAGTCATAAGCTTTTACATTTCAAAATTTTGATGGTAAAAAGGATGCAAAAATGGTATTGTCATGGATTAATCAACTTGATGATTAATTTTCTAGGGAATAATTTTTCGAGAAAGATAAAGTCAAGTGTGCTGCAAATCATTTGGTTGAAATGACATCATTATGTGGCATGGTTGGTGGTTACACGCATGGAGGTTGATGTTAAGCTTTCTGTTGAAGATGCTTCTCCATTAATGGATATAGGAGTACAAGAAGTTGGTGGGGACTTTGATCTTCCTATGCAGTACACGTCATGACATCAGCTTTGCAGTTGGTGTTCTTATAAGGTTCTTGAATTAGCCCCAAGACCTAACCACTGGAAGACAAGGATGCAGGTGTTGAAATACATCAAAGGTACCATTGGCATCACTTACAAGTCGGCGGGCAATTCCTTGATTGGATTTCGTGACTCAGATTGAGCAGGAGATTGTGATAGCAAGAAATCAGTTTCTAGTTACTGTTTTCTTATTGGGTCTGGATAACATCCTAGATTAACAAGAAACAGCCTACAGTGGCACTGTCTTCTATAGAGGCAACATGCTTTGCTTCATGTGAAGCAGTCTAGATGAGGAGGATCTTAGGAAACGTAGGTGTTACTCAAAAGGGAGCGACATCGTTGATGTGCGACAATCAGAGTTGCATGGCTATCACTAAGAACCCAGTGTTTCATGCTCACATATGAAGCACATTGCGATTTAGTATCATTATGTGTATGAGCTTATCATGGATGGAGAGGTGGAGCTGGTCTACTACTTGATATAGAGAATTGAGAGGATATCTTCACAAAGGCTCTTGGAAGAGGCTAATTGGAGTGCCATCTTCATAGACTTGACATGTGGGGACTGAAGAGGTAGTTCACCTATGGGGGCGGATATTGAAGGGGGTGTTGGAAAATCATTTGCTCAATACTCCACCCTCCTGATGTTTTTACGCGAGTGACAAATGTGCTCTCTTTTATAATGCCTCCTTTATAAGGAGTATTGTGGTGAACATTAGGACATCCCCCATGAGCTGTTGAGATACTGGATGGTGGCCTAGTTTAGACACTGGATGGTGACCAAGTGTAACCAGATGGTTAGGAGACGGCTTATATGTAGACTTGGAACTATGCTAAGTAGGATGCATGCTTGTGCAGACTAAGTGGCCCCATTATGTGGGTGCTGATAGCAAACTGAGGACACACTATTCTCGGGTTGCAAGGAGTTCAGTGCATATATCCCGTCTTGTGGATACATGTGGTCATGGGGTAACGAGACCGACCTACCATATGGGGTACTATATATGGGGAGATTAGTGGAACTCCATAATCATCAAGTTTATAATGTTCAAGCTTTTTTGTAAGCAAGATATCCTCCGCTCCTAGAGTCTGTCTAGATCACCACATCAAAGCTCCTTACTTGGAGCATGCGGGTGGGCGGTACACCCGAATCATATGGGTGTGTGGAAGCCATCAGTTTGTAATCAAGTTTTTGTATGCAATAATATTGTTTACTCTCTCATTCCTTCTACAATTCAGTTCTTTGTATTGTGTTAATCCAACTTCTCTGTGCGGGTATTCTACATCCACTATTACAAAGATAGAATCATATCTTGAAGTTATTGGAGGTAATCGTGTGATAAAATCGATGCTTAAATATTCCCACTTCATCTGGGTGGTATCGAAGGAATGCATCCTTCCAAGCATTTTGAATCTCTCAACTTTGACCCTTTGGCATACTAAACATATCCTTTTTTACCTTGGCCAAAAGAAACTCTTTATTGACATGTATGTTTTGATATAGCCAGGATGTCCTACGATAGATCTGTCATGAGCTTCCATCAAATTTATTTTCTTCATCTCATCCACATACACAATCGATTATTGAAGTATAGGCATTCCTCCACAAACTAATACCCTTGCACACCTCATGTTGAGTTTTACTCTCCTACCCTGAGTAAAGTCTTAGTGAAGCAATGATGGGTACAAAGAAGTTAAATCTTGACCAATTCTATCTTTGAATTCATCTATCAATGGGTTGATGATAGAGATTACAAGCAAGGAAAGTTTTTTGCTAAGGGCATTTACCACCACATTCTCTTTCCCAAGTCTGTTCTTGCTTTCAAAGTCAAACTCTTGTGAAAGAGTTTGCATCCATCTTCTGTGATGTTCATTCAGACCATCTTGAGTAAAGATCCATTTAATTCTTTTATGATTGGTCACATTAGAGAGAATCTTTGCCCTAGGAGATAGTGTCTTCATAATTTTAAGGCATAAACTACTAATAGTAGCTCCAAATTATGGACAACATAATTTTTCTCATGCGGCAGCCCTCTATAATCAATGTATAGCTTGAGTGTCCCATCTTTCTTCTTCTAAAAGAGTGCAGCAAGGGTGCCCCCCCAGAGGGATACACTGGGCTAAATAAATCAATATTCTAAAACTTATCTCCTAATCGGTTCTTGAGCTCTAACGCATAAATTTATAAGTGGAAAAATATTTATATGTAGTAGTTTTGGAACATAGTCATTCAAAATTGTTTAATTGGTATGTGGGCTTTGTAGTTTTGTTTAATTGGTATGCAAGTTCCGTGTTTCTATGTAAAAAATCATGCATGATTCATGAGCAAGAAGCCATACCTTAGATGATTTTTTAATAATGTTATGATGCCCTATGACACCTTGATCAAAACATCGCTCCTATGACACCTTGATCAAAGCATCTCTCCTATAAAATCGCTTCCATATGTTTGGCCAATTCAAGTATGTGGGTTTCGTGTTTCTATGTAGAAAAATTATGCATGATAAGGAGGCAAGAAGCCACAACTTATATGTTTTTTTAATGATGTGATGCCCTCTGACACCTTGATCAGAACATCTCTCCCATAACATTGTTTCCATCTATTTGGCCAATTCAAGAGGGGACAAACTTGACCTAGGACTAGGAAAATAATTTGTCTGTAGCTATAATAATATATCTTGGTTGCATACTTTTTGTTATAGGGGACAAATTTGACCCAAGACTACGAAAATAATTAGTTTGTAGCTATAATTTGTCTATAGCTATAATAATATATCTTGGTTGCATACTTTTTGTTATAGGGCTAGTGGGTCTAACAAAAACCATTCCCTATTTAGAAAATGGTATGATACATTATAGGTTGTAAAGGCATTCTGTCTTTTTGTTGTATTATTATGAAGTGCTGGCACTCTGCATCTTTTATGTATTGGCATCTCCAAAGAGTGTTAGCCACACCACAACTCAACATAGAGGACTTTTTGAGTGATAATTTTGCCCCCAAAATGTAGTCCCTGCCTGCAACTCTTGTGTGAGCTTATTCAAGAATATCTGCATACTCATCTCACACACATTCTTAAGACATCATCTTTTCCCTTTTTATAAAGTTGGGACTGTTGCCTTCTTTTTCTCTTTAAGGACATTGATTCCTCCATTGGAAATTCGTGGCTCAAGGATTGAGCGATTTCATCGCGCCATCTTGGCACAAGATCGATTTGGAAGAGAGGAGTGTCTAGAAAGAAGATCATTCTCAACTCTTATTAGTGGTTCTCCACTCAAGATTCTTGACAAATGATCCGATCTTACATGCATTGACACTTTTCTCATAGAGATAGTGAAATCAAACTTAAGAAGAAGCAATATACACCTTGTGATTTGCCTCCGCCGGGGTGCACAGTTTGTTCAGGAGATAGAGTAAGGATTGATGGTCAACACAAAACATAATCTTGTTTGCCCCAATAAATAATGATGAAACTTCTTCGTATCATAAACCATCAACTAGCCTTCTCTCTCTGTGGTTGTATAGTTCTTTTCAACTATCTACTAGCATAACAGACTGGAAAGTCCATGTTCTTTGCTCTTGGTTGAGACAATGTACATCTTATGGGATAAGTTGATGGGTCACAACATGCGTATGGAAGATGACATCCCACTTTGGCACTTTGGCAGTCTCAAAATTAGAGTTGAGATCAAATCTTGTGGAATACTTCCTCACATTCCTCAATCCATGCGAAACATACCAATATGTCATATGGAGGTCTTGTGGTATCTGCATATATGAATATGAATAATCTATAATACCCTATGTGTCCCATAAATCTCTGGAAAGCCTTCTGGATTTCTAGTCTTTTAAGTTCTATGATAACTTAGATCTTTCCTTCATCTAAGGTTATACCATTTTTGGACACCACATGCCCTAAGATTCTTTCATGCCTAACCATGAATTTACATTTTTCTGGCTTTAGGTACATCCTATAATATCTACATTTTAAAAAAACTTACCGTAGATGTGGGATATCTTCTTAACTTTGAGTTCACATAGAGGCCATCACCATGAAGACCTCTAAGAAATTCTGTAAGAAATCCTTGTAAGCAGTGGACATCAATCATTGGAATGTAGCATGCATGTTTATGAGTCCAAACAACATTACTCGGAATGCGAATGTTCCCCACTTGGTTGAAAATGTGGTCTTATGTTGGTCTTTCGGATTTATAGATACTTGATTCTACATGTAAGAAGTTATAAGCTTCTTTTCTTGCTACTCTTTTGAGCACATGTTGAGTGTATGGCAATGGGTAATTGCCTCTCACCATGGGGTAGCATTTATCTTTTTCAAGTTCACGCATATGCAGATCTTGCCATTCTTCTTTGGTACTATGACCACTTGTGACACCCAATCTGTGTGCTCGAGTTCATATATGAAAATTGGAGAGATAAGTCCGTTGACTTCTTCCTTAATGGTTTTGGAGTAGGTCTCATTGTAAGTGTATAATTGTAAGTGTATAGCCTTTGTTTGATCAGCCTTGCACTGTCCCCACAAGTGGAATCATATGTTGGAAGAATTTTGGAGGGATTCCTTTTAGATCTGAAAAGCTCTAAGAGAACACAAGCAAACACATCTTTGTGTTCCTTTTAGATCTGAATAGCTTCAAGAAGCGAGCGCAAGCGAACATATCTCTGTATTCCTTGAGCCTCGATGTTAATTCAATATCCTCCTTATTACGAGTCAAGTTGAAAGAGATCTAAATTTTTTTAGGTTCTTCTCTAGATTGTGCTAAGTCTATTTGTTTTGTCCATCATAAAACACACATGGTTCCTTTGGCCTCTCTCTTTTTGGTCTAGGTGCACATACCTTCATGTTTTTAACCTTGTAGATCTTGAAATGTGAGGGGACTTGCCTTTGGTCCTCTTCTTGGTCACTATCCTAAAAAATAACCTTTTGAGATCTTCTTGGATTTGCCCCTTAGGTATGGCTTTGTTTTGTCTTCT
The DNA here is from genome assembly GCF_041138505.1 of Cibotium barometz. Classification (NCBI taxonomy): domain Eukaryota; kingdom Viridiplantae; phylum Streptophyta; class Polypodiopsida; order Cyatheales; family Cibotiaceae; genus Cibotium; species Cibotium barometz. The sequence continues at coordinate 16,250,487 of NC_141069.1, forward strand.
TTGTCCATACTTGGATGTCTTTTTTGACTCAATTGAGATTGAATCCTTGGGATTATCATATGCTAGGGTTTTAGTAATCTTAAGATCTATTTTCAAGGTAAATTAACTTCTTTATGAGATCCTTGTATGGCTAGAATAGAACTCCTCGGTGGGTCTCAAGGCTTTGATGTATTACAAATAGTGCTCTTTGTATCATTGAGGCTTGGTGGGTTTCTTGTTTTAATCTAGATCAGTTTTTTTTGGGCTTTTTAAGTGACATTTTCTTCTTCAAGGAATTATCTATAGAGTACCTCGTGTTCTACCTACATCTCCTCATCCTTTTCATCATTTCCTACCCATATTAAGGTATAGCTGGAGGCCTACACTACATCCTCTGAGCGGGACGACTATGTCCTCCTTAGAAGAAATATCTTCTTCCTTTGTATCCATCATTACTTCATGGTTGTTTGTAGGTAGCACAACCCCTTTGGTTGTGAGAATATGGAAGATAAGGTTCTGATTAGAATGATGTCATTTCTATCTTTGTAATGAATTGGGTTTGTGTGGTTCTTGAACGAACATGTGTCCATTTTAGCCAATATATGTATATAGTTTTTCTCCTCATCAAGGTCGGCAATGAAGCAATAGAAGTTTCCTCATCATGCTTACACATTTTATAGATATTCCCATTTACATGACACATGTTTATTATAATTTCTAAATGTGATATTGTACCAGACTCTAATTCAATTGACATTTGGTCACATCTCTGTAGTACAAATGATTCTTCAAGTTCACCTTAATGGTGCTCTGGTCTTGTCAGAGATAGATGTCATCTCTTCCCGAATCATGGATTAATATCATTTGACACATGAATGGTTGAGAATCACATTATAATTTGTGGTCCTTTCCAAAGTCGACAATAGTAAACGTATGTTTATAGGTTAGGCCACACGACTTTCTTCTACCTCTTTCAGGATTCATGTGAGTGTTTCTAAGTTTCCATTGGCTAATTTGAGGACAATATTTAAAGGTTTGAGAGGCTTCCTCCCCCATTATTACCATACGTCTTTAGTGGCTATACTTACTCAACTCCTTGTCTAGGATCACAGTTGTTGTCAAGCCATCTAATTTGATTGGAATGGTGGCATTCATGGCATCACCTTTGAAATATTACCTCCAAAAATCCTTAATACGTGAGAGAGAAAGAGAGACACCCAAGTCTAACATGTACTCTGCATAAACAAAAGTGAAAGATGAAGAGAGAGAGAAAGAAAGAAAGATTTTATTAACATCTTCCAAAAGACCGAACTCGGCCTATGAGACAAATCAGTGTACCTATGTGGGGTATCCTCTGTCATCCCAACAAAATGAAGAAGTACTGAACTAAAAAGCTGAATCTGGGTGTGCAATAAGTACAATGAGAGAGAGAGAGAGAGAGAGAGAGAGAGAGAAGAGAGAGAGAGAGAGAGAGAGAGAGAGAGAGAGAGAGAGAGAGAGAGAGAACTCAAAAAAATTTAAATTAATGTAAAGGCTTCAAGCGTGAAGGTAACATTTCTTCTTTTTAAATTAAAGTGACCCCTAAATTAAAGTGACCCTTGCTTCACATTGCTGATTCTTTTTAAAGCATTTAATGCACCTCCAAGCAAATTAACATTTCTTCTTTTTAAATTAATGTAAAGGCTTCAAGCGTGAAGGTAACATTTCTTCTTTTTAAATTAAAGTGACCCCTAAATTAAAGTGACCCTTGCTTCACATTGCTGATTCTTTTTAAAGCATTTAATGCACCTCCAAGCAAATGTTAGAAAAAGTTATCCCTCTCATTTTCCTTTTGTGAGGAAGCATTCAAAACAATGTGGGCCATGCATGTAGAACACCTAGAAAAGTAGAGTTGAAAGAGGGCATGCCTAAAAAACTCACCACATGGAAACTCCCAAAGTCAACCCATCAAGCCCTTTTATATATAGTAAAAAGGATTTATTAAGTTTGGGGCCCTACTCCAGAGTGTAGATTTGATATCCATTAAATCTGCCTCATTTTGCTCCAATTATGAGGGTCTTTGAGATCGTGTATTTTTAATGTTTGGGGTTCCCAATAACCATTTATTCATATTAGGTAACCTTGCTTCTAATTTCCCCATGGGATGTCCAAAAATGACCTCCAAATTGAGAGGTTCAAGCTTCTAAGTTCCCTAGATGGGACGACCTCCAAAGACTCCTCAAGTGCTTCCTTCTTCTACTTCAACCTCACCACCCTTGGACATGTGTCTTGGGGTTGACAAGCCCTTGTGTGTAAAAATATTGTTAGATTCACCTCCTTAATTGGCTAGATTCAATTGCCAAGGTACTTGAACTCACCTTTCTCTTTGGGAACATTGGGAAAATCTTGACCTATCATTTGGCCTTTGTGCCTTTAATAACTGCTTAGGCATCAACTTTTGATAACTACTTAGGCACTCATCTTTCTGTTGAGTCTTGACCCAGCTAGTTGAACAAAGGAAAAGGTTGGAAAATCCTCGATTTTATTTCAACAAATTCATGAACTTTACTTTTTTAAAACTAAAATTCATAAAAATTGAATGGTTTTCTTCAAGGCAAGTCTAAAATTTGGCTAAGATTTTTAAGTTTCAGTTAGTGAAAAATACATATAAAGGTCGGTTTTTCATGAACACTACCCATCTCTTCTTTGTGCCCAAGGCTTAAATCATTTTTTTGACCATTGAGCACTCTGTCGTGGTCGAGCACCATCCATTTGCACTTTGATTTGTGGGGCTATTGTTGGAACTCCAAACTCATTCCTTGGAACTTGTTGTGACACCCAAGTGGTGACACTTGTAGTTGACCACCACGTGCTTGAAACTTTGTTCCTGAGCTACTTCATACACTTGAATGAGATCTTAGTGCACTATATCAACCCTTTGAATTGGAGAAACTATGGCATACTCATCTAATTTCACCATAATGAGATGTAAATTTAGACCAGTGATTGTTGCTACCTTTGCTTTCGGATTTTTCTTACCATATTTGAATCTCTACTTGGTCTACTTATTGGATCCATTGGCTGGTTATTTTGATCCCGATACTCCATGGTATTCATAGATGCCACGTGTGCAATCACTGCTGTAAGCTCATACATCAATTGATGTGCTCATTGTGCTTATCCTAGTATTGCACCGCGAAAGAAGGGGGAATTCAGCGACTTGGGTAAAACCACCAATGGGATTGTGTTTCCTTTGACCTAGAATCTTAAGCGGCACATCCCACATTAAACCTAGAGGTCATACCCTTGCTTGATTGGCCAATTTGATGACTATGTCCATCTTTGCTAATGGTAGTGCTAGTGGTGGTGGCAGAATGCCATACGTAGAATCTTAATTGGCACATCCCACATTAAACCAAGAGGTCATACCATTGCTTGATTGACTGATTTGATGGCTATGTCCATCTTTTCTAATGGTAGAGCTGATGGCAAAATGCTAGACTACTCCACTTGTGGTAGAGATCCCATGTGCTGACATTGACACGTGAACCTCCATCCAAGATGGCTGCTACCCTTGGAAAATTTTTATATTCCATAGGCAATGTCACAAAACTACTCTCCCACAACTTTGGTTTGGTTTGCCTTACAATAAATATATTGAATTCCATTTCACCATAGCAAGTCATCACATCGACCTCTCCATCCATTGTTTCAACATTTGCCATAGTTTGAGACTTTCCCTTTATTTCTTGACAAATACACAATCCATGTAGAAGAAAAGTCCTATCTTCAATGGTGAAGATTTTACGTCGCTCTCATCTAATCTCTCAAAATGTTATTTTTATGGATGTGTGCTATCTATTTTTGAATATGATGTAATTTGTAATTCTTAAAAGCATTTGTGAAGTTATATTTTTGGCCATATAAATATGTAATAATTATGAGACATTTGGTGTAGATGTAATCGACTTTATATTATAAAAGTATTGTTCTCTCAAGCTTTTAAAAAGATCGTTTTTTAAGATGTTTATTTTTTGAATCAATGTTGCAAATGTTTTTGAATCAAGGTTGCAATTCTTTTTAAAAGTCTTAAGGAGTAAAAACCCAAGGTTTATTTCGATTAAGATTTACAAACCTTAGGTTTATTTCAATTATGGTTTAAATTTTTTCGATTTGTACTTTGTTTAAAATGTTAGACACAGGTTTATGACAAGAAATTAATCAATGATGACAAAAAGAAGATAATACAATTTAAAAAGTTATACTAATTGAGAGACAAATCAAAAGATGAAAATTATAAAGTATATAAATAATTTAATAAAGAAGATAATGCTGGTAACTCTCTTGTTAACATTTTAGAATACATGAATCAAGTGGAGGATGGCAATGTCCTATATTGCACGAGGATGAAAGAGGAAGTTACATCCTTGTGTATACAATATTATAATTTACACAATTGAAGCCAATGGAGTTCTTTGGAGAAGTGCTTTGGATGTAGTGGAAAATCGTAGAGTTGCAGAATGTCCAAACAAGACCAATGCAATACCAATGCTTGTATGAAATTTATGGAGTAAGCCACCTCTATCCTAATTGTTGCAAAAAACTACTTCAATTATTCTGCCAATTACTCTATAATAACCACCACTAAGTTGCCCAAGAGACCATCTGCACCACTTAATTTACTAATGTCACATGTGAAGAGGAGTGCCTTGTTGTGTTGATAAGGTCACAAGCACAATACAACAAGAGCCTAAGGAGAATCAAGAGGAGAAGGAAACCAAGAGGAGACATGTTTGAGAGTGCAAAAGTGGAGTGTTGCAAGAGAAAACCAAGAAGAAGAAGAAGAAGGAGAATAGAGAGAAGGTTCCAGTTTTGATGATGCAAAAGATGGCACTTTAACCATGGAGTCAGAAGAGTCCATAAGCTCAGATTCGAGTGTTGGAGCTTACCCAAAACCACCTATTGAGAAGAAGAGATATCTAAAGGCTAAGAAAGAGCTTGTCATTTAGATGCATCTAGCTTATAAAGGCCATGAGATAAAGCACCAGAAGCAACAATTGCATTGCCATCACTGCGATCATAAACATACATCTGTCATCCACAAACTGAACTACTAAGCCAGCCTTACATATAACAAGTTCTTCTTGATCCCCTAGTACATATAGTACATCACTATGATCATGAACAATACATTTGTCATCCATAAACTGAACTACTAAGCCAGCCTTAATAATGGTAGAGACAGATAACAAGTTTTTCTTGATCCCCTAGTACATATAATGTATGTGAGAGCGTGATTATTCCACCATTTGTAGTATTGAGAACAATTTCACCAACTCCTTTTACATGATATGAGGAGTTGTTTACACATGTAACAATGTTTCCCGTGGAGCAGATTCAAGTGGAGAACAAACTACAATGAGTAGTAATGTGCTTACTAGCACCACTGTCAAAATACTACACATATACGTCTATAACAACCATGTATACATTCTTATGCGAAAGGTCAAAACTGCATTGCACAATGAAAACCCAATTATCATGCGTATAGTTTACAGATTCGTTGTTTTTTGTATTAGATGGTGATGCATTAGCTAGCCATACCTGAGTCTTTCTTTTTCTCCTTCTCCAACACTCATTAATGTAGTGACCAGGTTTCTTGCAATAGTTGCATTTGTCCTTTTTCTTTGGCTTGTCGCCTTCCTTGTCTATAGGCTTATCCGATGACTCTGATTTTGTCTTGTAACTATACCAAGGAAAGGATTTACCTTTGCCTCTTTGTTGATTGGTATAGCAACAGCATGTACGCATGACATATCTATTTTGCTTGGATTTCTCTTCTTGCAAGAGCACAGAAACCAACTCCTCAAACTTCAAGGCATTTGGATTGCCTTTCATCATCATGAGTCTGATGGTAGAAGTAGAACTTTGATATGAGTCTGGCACTGCATTTAAGACAATAGGCAGAACCAATGAACTATTAGGATATACCTCATCCACACTAGCCAACTGCTCCTTAAAATCCTTGACTTTTGTAAGGAAAATTATCCATGGAGTCTCCCTCATTCATATGCTCTAACTTTAATTGCTCGTGTAGATAAGTAATACGTGCTTTATTAGTACCTGGTATAATGATGCAAGTGCATCCCAAGCATGTTTAGCAATCCTCCATGACCAAATGTGAGGAATGATACTCTTCTTGTTGACTGACAAAGCAAGCAACACATGTGCATGCACATCTCTTCTATCCCACTTTGTTTGTTCTTGCATGAGAGGTATGTTATCTTGTGGTAACGTACCATGTGAGGAATGATACTCTTCTTGTTGACTGACAAAGCAAGCAACACATGTGCATGCACATCTCTTCCATCCCACTTTGTTTGTTCTTGCATGAGAGGTATGTTATCTTGTGGTAACGTACCATGTGAAACTAATTCCATGTCTACAAATGTGTCTTCTACAACATGTTCATCAAAGGAACCAAGACGTTTCTCATAACCAACCACAGTATTCCATAGCCCTTTGGCTTCCAATACATGTTGCATCATATTGGACCATAAGGGATAGTTTATCCCATCAAGTTTATCCTTACCAAATAACATCTGGATACATCACTGTTTGCAAGTAAGTAATCATTGTTTGCAAGTAAGTAATCACACAACTTGCAAGTGCTAAATTGATGCCACCAAGGTGGCTGCTAATAAGGCCACTGACAATGGAGACCTGAAAGGTGTATAAAAGAAATGCAGAGTAAAGTGAGTAGAAATTTTACTTGTAAGATGTAGAGATCGATGTCGTTGAAGTGTAGCTTGTAGTCAATATTAGGTGTGGTGAGCATCTGATGATACTTTCATGCGTTTTTGCGCCTCGTTTGTAGTAGATTTGACACTACTGTAGAATCCGATGGAAGAACAGTGCAAATCTGGTCCTCGAAGATGTCTGCAAAAAACCAAAAATTGTGTGAATGGCTGTTAAAATGCACATGGAACAAAAATCTCAATGTAAAACTATAGTACAAAGTAATGTGCACTTCACGGTCCTCTTTCTTCTCCCTGAAGGGCTCCTTGATTTGATTCAAGAAGACAGGAGACTCAAGGGTGAAGGGTAGGCAACAAGGGCAAGGAGCGTATGCTCTCATACCAAATATTGGAAATAGGATGCACAAATGTGCGCGCGCGCGCACACACACACACACAGAGTGGAGAAGCTCAAGGGAGCACACAATGAGATGATAGATAGCTAATCAATGTACGTTGTACAAATATGATAAGTATACCCCAATATGGGTGTATACAAGACACGGGGGAAAAAACCTCCTAAAGAGGAAAAAAGTACCCTGGTTGGTCCTAGTGTGTTCACATACATCATTGCTAAATATGGCTACAAAGTCGGTCCATAGTGTGAACATGAGTTGGTTCTATAACTATGCCATAGCTTAGTACACTAAAGTGGCTATCACATAGCCTATAAACCACTGGCAGTATATCACCCATAATCTCACTAACCCAGCCAATGGAACAAGTGCAAAGCTATCACTTAATGTCCGAGCACTAGTTGAGCTCGATATCTCAACAATCATTTGGCAAAAGTTTCTCATTTGATCCTAGTGAAAAGAACCCATACTACACTTGGTATTGTTAAATTCGTTTTAAGGAAAATATTCAGATTCTAGAAGGATAGTCAGTGATTGAGATGCTAAATTTACCTCCGGGACTGTTTTCTCCAAAACTGTGGGAACCTCTCATGGTCTTAGTGCTGCCTATCATCTGTAAATTGATGGTTAGATAGAGAGGGTAAACTAGGTGATCAAAGATATTCTTCAAGCATTATGTATACAAGAACCTATGAGATGGACGAATTATCTACATTTGGTAGAATTTGGTTATAATACATCTCACCATTGACGCTTTGGGATGAGTTTATTTAAGGCATTTTATTGGTAAGATTGCATAATGCCATTAAATTGGTCCAATCCATTGAACAAAGTGAAAGTGTCAAAGTAGATGTTAGATGAATTGGATCATTAAATGTACACTATAAAGAAGGACATCAAGGCTGCCCAAGAAAGACAAAAGCAATATGTTAATCTAAAATGAACTTCTAGGGAATTTAATGAAGGTGATATGGATTTTTTTCATGTACAACTAACAAAAGTTCACTCTCCCTAGGAAAGTATAAGAAACTATCATCCATATATTTTGGGGACCATATGTGATTACATGGGGACTCATAGATTAAGCTTATGAACTGTTTCTTCCTTTGTACTTAAAATCCTACAATGTTTTTCATGTTGGCTTGTTAAAGAAATATGTCCCAGATTCGAGTCATATATTGGTTGATAAGCAAGTTGCTTTTCCTACCCAAGAACTAAAGGCAATTTTAGATATCAGAGAAAACCCCCTTAGAAATAGAATCTTAAAAGAATATTTAATGAAATGGACGCTTTTTCTGACCAAGATGCTACTTGGGAGAAAGAGAAAGAGTTAAGAAAAGATTATCCTCGGGCTGCAAGATGAGAACATCTTAAATCTTCAAGTGGGGGAGAATATAAGATCCCTCTTCCCTTATCCTAATATAACCGAGGATATTATTTTTTAAGGTGACTTTATAGTTAGAGAATGTGAATTTTTAATAAGTGTGAATTTTAATAAGAGAATGAGAGACAGAGAAGCCTGAGAAATTAAGAAATTAGAAAAAACAAAATTTAAGATTAATGGACAAGTTGTCATGTGCATAAATTAATTAGAGTTTTCCCATGTGCACCCCCTTACAATTGGAGTTAGAAAGAGAAAAGAATAAATAAATAATAATTATTATTCATAAAATATGGTAGGATGTGTGTGCATTAACCTTGACAAAATTTGTAAATAGAGAAGAGTGCACATTGTAATAATCTAAGAAAGAGTGAAAGTCTAAAGTCTAAGGTTGGAAGGTGGAGTGTAAAACCTTAGGATTAAATTTTGGAAAGAAAATTTAATAATAAAGGTGGAGATAAGCATACAGACTAATAAATAACTCTAGCTATGCATAAAAGTGGGAGTTAACTTGATATATGAGTGGATGCATGAAATCTAAGGTTCAGTTGCATGGGATATTACGGGCTTCCAACATTGAGTTAACTACGTGAGCATGTACGGTGGTGGCCAACCATCATTTTCAACTATATAGAGGTCCCTTTTCTCATGAGAAATCCATGAATTTTTATCTTGAAGGACGAGAATACTTTTTGTATTATTTTTAAGATGCGATTGTCCCTTGGTCATATGTTTGCATTATCTAGGTTAGTACTCAATTGGGTTTAAAAGAGTGATTATTGGGAATTGTACAAGGACATATAGACTTTTGAGAGGAAGAAGCTTCATTTATATGCACACAGGGTTAAACAACCCCCTTACAAGTTAATTTCAATGATATAGTTAGACCCTTTACTCAAAATTTACATTTTCTCTTATCCTCTTGTATTTTAATGGTCTACTCTATGATAAATTAAGAATAGATTCTCAATATCTGCATTTTCCATAAAAATAGAGATCTCTAAGATCTAAACTTGAGCTTACTCCCTGAGGTCAATTTAATTATGCACACAATCATATATCGAGATCTTAATAAATTGAAGTAACCTTCTTGTTGACTAGAACTATAGAAAAATCAAAGTCTAGGATAGGTTAACCCTAAACCTATGAAAAATTAATATTTAAATAAAGTTTGAGTAGCCTTAGGTTAAATAATTTCTAGAGAGAGAAAATTAATCTAGGTGCCCTAATTAAGGTATATCCAAGTTTAGGTAAAAATTTGGATTAGTTTAATGGTTGAGTTTGAATTAGGGATACCCCATGTTTAGAGAGAGAAAGTAGAGCTAAAGGTGTAGAGAGAGAAAGTATAAAGATGAGATATCACTCAAGTTTATTGGAAGAAATAAAGGATTGTTAGAATTGGAAATTAGATTTTATTTTTAGAAAAAAATTACGGTGCAAGGGTAGGTTAGGATGTGTGTGTGTGTGTGTGTGTGTGTGTGTGTGTGTGAGAGAGAGAGAGAGAGAGAGAGAGAGAGAGAGAGAGAGAGAGAGAGAGAGAGAGAGAGAGAGAGAGAGAGAGAGAGAGAGAGAGAGAGAGAGAGAGAGAGAACTTGTTTATATGCATTAAATGTGCATGGGTAAATTTAAAGACTCTAGATTTAATTTTAGAAAGCCAAATTATCAGAAATACGATAGATTGGATAAATATCTTCAAGAATAATACATCTTTAGAGAGAGAAAATCCCCTGAGTTAAAGATAATGGAAGCATGTTATTTACCCAATCTAGTGTAAAGCCATATCCTAAATTTTTGGAAAAGATATTGTTAAAGAAAAAAAATCCTATGGGCATTTTTTGTAAATTAAATGATCCTTAGTAAATAGTCTAAATTCCTAGAATAAGAAATTAGAAGAATAAAGAAAAAAGCTAGGGACGTGAAGGACTAGAAGTGCCCAGATTAAAGAGGTAAAGTCCTTAAGCTTATGCAGGAATTGACATCCCACCAATAGAAAGGAATGAATCCGATCAAGAGAAGTAACCAAGGTTGGGATTAGTCAACATAATTCTAACAGAAGACCTTAACTCTACGTGCATAAGTCTGCACTAAAGAATGTCTGTAAGACTCTTAATGATTTTCAACATCAAAGATAAGACCTAGATAAGAGTAATAAATGGATGATGTTAGAAAGACCCTCTTACGCATGAAGGACTCTACTTGAAGTTGAATGGAATGACTTATGAATCGTACTCTACTTGAAGTTGAATGGAATGATTCATGAGTCGTATCTCTTAAAAGAACTTGGGAGTGACGTGAAGGAAAGGAATGCCTTAAGAAGACCTCACCAAGATAAATGTGGCTGGAGGAATTCAACTTGGAGTTTCAACTAGAGAACAATGATGTCTCATTGAGCTTGCAATGGTTTACCCCACTGATTCGGATATGAATATAGTGTATGTTTATTGTTTAGACACTGTTTTCATATGATGATTCATATGTGTTTGTTTGTGGAAGCCTATGAAGATAGCACAAAGGTTTATGAATTGCCTTGTGGGATGTCATCTGTTGTAGGGTGTATCACACGAAGGCGATCATCCAAGACCTTGACCCCTCTCGGTTGAATGGATAGCCTTGTGGGATGTCATCCGCCGCCGTAGGGTGTATCACACGAAGGCGATCATCCGAGACCTTGCCCCTCTCGAGGCTAAATGTGGTCATGCTCTTGGCATGATTGGTGTGATGGATAAGGAACTGGCTTCAGAGTGAAACATGTAGGGTAGTGCGTGGTGGCTAAGTATGCATGCTGATACTAAATAAACGTGACTCTCTTGATGTTGATAGCTGGAGTGTTCGTGCTTCTAGGATACAACATCTAATAAAAGTGACTCCTAAGATTATTTGGCACTTGTGTTGAGGTGGATGTGAGACATGTAGAGCTCCTCTGGTTCGTGCTTCTAGGATATGATGTCTAATAGAAGTGACTCGTAAGATTATTTGGCACTTGTGTTGAGGTGGATGTGAGACATGTAGAGCTTCTTCGGTCATCACAGTGGTCCAAGAGTGTTCGGGCTCATTGGTGCGGGTCGTCTTGGTCCAAGAATCACAATCATAGTGCAAGGAGATTTACAAGGATGATGTGATTTGACGTGTTACTTGTAATGTGTGATATGGACATATGGTATGTGCATGATATGAGAGAAATTGTATGATGTATGATTCCCTTTAATAAAAGAACTATTTTTCAAAGGAGTCCATGTGTGAACTTATTTTAAGTAGTGTGCAAAAATTCAATTTGGGCAAACGTGAGTTCACATCATCGACTCCATAAGCCCAATGGTGGAGAGCGGAAGACTAAACCCATGGATAGGGCTAGGCTGAGCCTATGGATCTAGTTTAAGTAGAGAAAGGATCAAACATTGGAAAGTGGACGACAGGGTGAACCAAGTTGTAGGTACTTTCTGAAATAAAACAAACTTATGTTTAACAAGAAAACTTGGGATGAGTAGTTTAGTTGGTCATGAATAAGGATAGAAGAATTACCTTCATAATCGAGGAGTAAGGATGTCTTATAGAGCCTCGGAGAGCCGTTTAATGTGAGCCCCTTGTGAGAATTATGAAGGGAAAACACTTGGAGAAATCATTAGGAATCATTCACTTGTCCTTGCTTTTGTCCTTGCTGCGTAAGGATCGTTCTAGTCAAACTAGAGGAGTTGAGAGGGAATAGCTAAGTGTTAGGATATCGTGATATGAGGCCTTGAGTGAGTTGCTCTACCCTTACTGTGATTCCACTACCATATTATTATATAGGTAAAGAGGTAGGGGTCTCATAATCTTATAAGTTAACACATAGGACTCTCAAAAGGCTTCTTGAGTTGTGAAAATGCCAAAAATAGGATTGGTTGGGATCTATTTGGAAACAAACCTTGGTTTTAAATTTCATGGGTACGGCGGCACACTTGATGTTGATCTACTATCTATAGTATTGGGAGGCTTATGTATGACTTGGTGTGACAAAGGTTCTTGTGTGACTTTTAGAAGTATTTTATTTTACCTCTTTTTTGTGTGGCAAGACCTTGGTTGGATTTTGCAACTCTAATTTAGCACGTAATTATGAGGTTCCATTGCCAAAAAGAAAATGTAGTTATCTGAGAGCAAGCCAGAGTATTTCACCATTATGTAAAGCTCTTAAATGACTACCAAGATAACAAATAATACTTTCCAAAAACTAGCATGTGCAACTTAATGTTTTGTAAGGCAAGCAAAGGAGATGAGGATGAAGCCTCCGTGTGATTCAGTATGATGACTGTGTAACTGATTTTGTGTCAGAATTAGAGGTTTAAAGGTTACCTTGAGTGATCAACAACATGAACATTATCTCAAGGAAACTAAAAGGTGAACAATATCTCATGGAATCTAATAGGTGATCAACATCATGAACAATATCTCAAGGAATCTAATAGGTGATAAATGTGATGACAAAATGTAAAAGGTGTCACTTCATAATTCTTACACAAGTCATTTAAGCAAATAAGGCAAGATACTCATCTATACAGAACTTGAAAATGGTACACATTGAATGAGGAAGATTGTATGAAACCATGTGGGACTTAGAGGTTTAGCTATTTTGTATTTAATAGAGCAAAAGGACACGTGATGTTGAATGAAACATTGATGAAATAATGATCCTCATGAAATTCAAGCTAGAGAAGAACAAGGTGAATACAATGAATTCCCCATCCGAATTAAGACATTCCCAACTAGTGCTTTTGTTAAGTTCATCAAGGCCACATCTACCATAAGGATTAATGAATAAAATATCAAAGACCTCTTTTCAAAATAATAAATGGTCCATCTCCAAGATACATAAAGCCTACCTCAAGAAGGGAAGTAGCTTGAATGAAGCCTAAGAATTACTTTACATGGCATTAAAGAACTTTTCTAATACGCAATTATTAAGGTTGTGCAATGTGGTCTATTTTTGCACTTGGAAAAGTAGGTGATCAATGGGGACCATTTATAGCCACTTTTGGGTGTTTATGGGCTCACTAGCAAGCCCACTATGTTTTTAAAGCAAGCAACTATTGAATATGGCATGAATACTTTTTTCTTGCCAAGCAATTATTGAATATGCCATGAAGGCTTTTCAATTAGTTTCTTATAAACATGAACAACATCCTAATAGTTCTCTGTTAGATAAAGGATTTCCTACCTGAACACCAACTATCATTATGGCCTATTGACATGGCATGGTTATCTTTAAGTTTCTTCAAAGTTGACATCTAGGGTCACATTCAAGGAAGCCCTAAATGTCATGCTAACCATAAACGTGTCGTATAACCATGAATTCAACGTGTAAAACTGGTACATTAAAGGGGGGCTCACACACACTAGGTTTTCCAATGGCAATTAAAAGACTTACTTAATTTGAGGCCTATATATTATATGGTACATTATGTACATCTCCAAATCCATGAAATGTTACACTTATCTCCTTGCTCGTGTTATGGGTGAAGATTTATGTAGTCAATAGCATTATATTATCTTCTAAAGAGTAATTTTTGCTCTATTGTAAATGACATATAATTCGTTAACTGTCAAAAGAAATTCAAATCTGATGAAAATTACAAACCTTTACCCTTTTGGTCATAGCCAAAAATTGGTGTCAAGGGTGATAACATATTTTTTACACACCACCTAGTCACAAAGTTGGTTTTAGGACGTTTAAAGTTCTCACCCCCTAAACAAGTGGAAGACTTCCCTTTTACAGTTCAACAACCCTCACCCACCATCACTTAATCTTAATTGAAGTGAAGTAGTAGTAGTAGTAGTAGTAGCCTAGGCAAGGATGGGTGTGCTAATACTCATAAAGGCTTTTTTAGAGTAGGTGGCGAACAAAGCTAATGGATGAGTGGGCAATCAGTAGGTGGTGAACAAAGCTTATGGATGAGTATTATGTAATGGTGGATGATAGAGATCTCTATCTTAAGCCATACTCACATTCCAAATGCCCACTATGTGAAATATAAGGAACCCGGTTAGAACTCCTCTCACTCACTGGCGCACATGAATCTTGTGTTTCAATGCATTTTAAAATATAGGGAACCCTGTTAGAACTCCTCTCTATCTCTCTCACACTCATGCACACTAATCTTGTGTTTCAATGCAACCCACTTATCTAAAAGAGTTTTCTTGGCTCAATTTTGCTATAGGACAAATAGGAAAACCACCCAAGGGCTAGGTATATAACTTGTTTCTTTGGTGTTCGTTGGAATGCATAAGGGGGTGGATGATACAAGTGTGACCATGGAGGCTTTGTGTCAATTTGTGCGCACTGTCTTTAAGTTGGTGGTGGGTTGATCCTCCAACTTAACTTCCAAGGGGACAAATTAAGCATGCCGACAAAGTCTAAATAAAAGGGCGCATGGTGCTGCCACCAGCGCCAAGTGGTATGGTTGCTCTTCTTAAATGTTTTTTTCATGCTGCAAGCGCTCCCAGGCTTCTACCATCGCTGCAGGAAGGAAGGATTAAAGTTTCAAGACTTGGTGTTAGGGTTCCAATACATGTGGTGGATGTTGGGCTAGGGGTTTTGAGATCTTGTCAAGCTTTTTCACTGCCTCGCCGATACCATTTTCTCGCCATGGACTCTGGATCCTCCTGGCCAGTGGTGTCTGCATTTCGAAGCTTTCGCCAGGGCCCCTACACAGTCCGTGCTCTCAGAACGGTGGCCACTGCGCTGCAGTGGACGTTCTTATGGATTGTGTTCGTGTGCCAGTTCAAGTATGTGCGGGTGGCTTCGTCTTCGACTTTCGAATTGATCGAAGTAGAGGAAGGATCTGTTGTCGTCACAGCAAAGCCATCCCGAGACAAAATTGCAGCGTTTCCATCAGTTCGATCGGCTGCCTGTGACGCTGCTCACAGGAGAACCCTAGCTCACAAGCTGCGCCTTACCAATGCTATCGACGAAACTGCGTCGTCCTGGCAAACTCACCTCTTTGTGAACTCCAGAAGGCAAACGCTCTTCACCCAATCCTGGACGCCTTCCCATGGAAAAGAGATGAAGTAAGCTGTCTGCCTCATCAATTTTACCTTAGATTAGCTTGGTTTCTCTAGTCCAAAGCTCTAAACTGTGCTTTTTGCCATTATTTTCTTATCTTTTTACATCTGCAGATGCGGTCAGTTTAGTTGATTACATTAGCTTTCCTCACTTGCCAAAAATTTTGTTTTTCAAGGCGATTGTTTTAATGGTGGCCAACCATTGCTTTCCAATCAGCCTGAAAGGCCATGGGAGATGGGCATCTATTCCGTGATAGGCACTTGACTTAGTCAAAGTCACTTGGCCTTGTTGCATATTATTTTCTTGAGGCAAGGATTCTTCCCTTCCTAACGAGGCCGACAAGCAATCTGTCAGAGTCACTCAAAACTAGCACTTGGCCCCATCCATGCTGCATATGCTTTGGTTTCTGCCATGAGAACTTAGCAAAATTTTTTCTTAATGCAAGGGGTTTTCCTTCCATTGCTAGGCCGACATGCCATTGTATGATTGTACTTAGCCACATCGAGTGGGTGGGAATATCGATCTTTCTCACTAGACATTGTCCTTTACTGCCGGTGGGATCTGAACTTTGCCCTTGGGCTTCAAGCATTAGGGGCTTACTACCACCAACTCACCTGGTAAACACAAGGTTCATCTTAGTTGTTCTTATCAGAATTTACACGTTTCACTTAATTCATATATGAATGTATTTTGCTGCAATGCAAAATTGTCAAATCTTTCATTTTGAAACGCTTGGATTGGAAATAAACTAAACTAAGTACATTCAATTGTCAAGGTCGTTACTCATGACATCTACCAGTGCAAAGCACAACACCTAATTGTGGTTTTTGGAAAATTAGGAAGTTGATATCCTCACTTAGACCTCCAACTGTACTTGCAGCTGGCTCAGGGTTGTTTTGAAACTCATTTTTGAACCCTCAATCATCGAGAACATTTAGTACTTCTGAAACCTCGTGCATTTTATACATGAAACCGGTCCCCATTTGAGGTTTCTTAACTCCCTCTTTTTATGGTTTCTTAAGTATTCCTGCCGTAGCCCTTGAGAATAGTATGTACCCCTGTACAGGAGTACATTTCTAGGAATTGGAACTTTCCAAACTAATTTGATACTAGTAGTGTTTGCATGTTTTAGAATTTTTTGAAAACCTTAGTCGTTTCTCAAAGCTCAATTGCTTAGTTGTTAAACAGACTCTTGTTTTCATGACTGCTTCTTTTTCTCTAAAGCTTTACTAGAACTCACTAGAAATCGGTTTCTTTATTCCAGAGGGTTGCTGGTACTCCTTCATGGCCTGAATGAGCATAGGTATGTGAAACTTGCAATCCCTTGCGGCATTTCTGCAAAGCTTTTCTCTTCTATTCGCCAGGTAATTCAGCTTTGGAATGGTGAATTTTTGGTACAGTGAAAAGTGTTAAGAGACTAATGTGTTGCACTCTTATATTCCAAGTGAATTATAGGTAGAGTACAATTGCTCTGGGTGTAGATTTTTGCAGTGTTAGAAATACCCTAGACAGGTATCCTTTAGGAGTTAGCTTGTTCGGCCAGGGGGCACCAAAATAGCAGCCAGAATATTATGCCTTACAGGTGAACTCTCGGTACATCATTTTTGCGTTGAATGTAAGAGGTTGCCAGTTGATATTAGCACATACACTGGCACGCATTGTTGATCTTTTGTCAAAATGTGATCTCTTACTTTAACCAATTGGCCAAGTGTCCTGTTTTTTTATTTCTTCATAAAGTGATATCAACCTCTTGGGTAGGGGGTCGGGTTGACCTAAACCACTCAGGCACTCGGAAGGAGCCTGCTGACAGTGCTTATTCTTTGATTAGTAGATTATCAGTATGAGCAAACCTTTGAGTTCAGATAGTGTGGAACTTGTTCAGTGCCTGCTATGGTCGGAGTCTAAGCTTAGAAGAGCGCTTTAGCAGGGTTCAGAGTTTCATGAGAAGCCCATGAAAATGGTCCTTGTTTCGACAAAGGTTACTGCTTGATGTTTGTTTGGAAAAGGTCTGATGACAAGGAAGGCGAATTTTGTTATGTCCCCTTTCTTTCTTTTGCTTTCCGTGTTTGTTTTTGAGATGCTGAGTCATAGGTAGCCTAGAGTATCTTACTCAAAGTTCTTATGATGTGATAATATCATCAGTGGCAGGTATGTCCACTTTGCAATGCAGCTGAACTCTCAAGGCTATGGAGTATATGCCATGGATTGGATTGGTGAGATTTAAGGCCTGATTTCTTTGTAGGGTGTGCTTTGTTCGGAAATATTTAGTTCACTATGCTTAACAAAGGACAACAGAACGCAATATCACTATGTAGATCACAGGAAGATCAGTGTAACTGCTATCTTTTTGCTTTCTCTCACGCTTGTGTGAACCAGACTTCAGCATTTTGAAACTCTTTGTTTTGAATCCCATATGTGGGTTTTCCAGTTCCAGCACTGGCTGTCCATTTTCCCTAGCTAGTGGAGCCCGCAAAGCTTTGCAAGAGAGACGATCACTATGGTGATTATAGCTTTGACAAGAATGTCCTTTCATGTGTCTGCTTGGCAAATCCTTTTGGTGTCTCAGTAGGTGAGTGTGTGTAGGTCTTTTCAGACTTGAGATGTATGCATGCTTGGTCGCAGGTCATGGAGGGAGTGATGGATTACATGGTTATGTGCCCTCACTAGATTATGTTGTTTCTGACACGGTATGGCTTTTATCTCCTGATTGTTTGCCGCAGTGTGTCTATGTTTTAAAGTGGTTTAAGCTTTGTTTATGGACAAGTGTTCTAAGTTTTGGCTGTTGTGGTCATCAGAAAGCTTTTCTTCACTGGGTTGCAGATAAGAATCCTGGTGTGCCATGTTTCCTTTTCGGCCATTCCACAGGTGGAGCAGTAGCCTTGAAGGTAAGGCTCGTTGCATTAGTTAGCTGTATGTTGGAAATGTTCTAATAATCAATGGCCTAGGCCTTGCTGGATTTGATGAAGAACCCAGGATTGGCTGAATTTCTCTATGGGCAATCTTTCAGCGCATCCTTGAATTTATTTTGTGCAGTAGCCTAAGCATCCAATGTTTCACCTTGGTTACTTGCAGGCAGCTTCACATCCTTCTGTGGAAATGATGCTAGAAGGTGTCATTTTGACCTCGCCAGCTTTGCGTGTGCGGCCAACACATCCAGTGTTTGAGGTGAGCGCTTGAAAACCATGGGACTGACTATGCATGGCTAGTACAGCGGCTTGAGCTTTGATCTCAGAAGAAGGAATCCAATTCTGAGTGTATCTTGCTATTGCAGGTTATTGCCCCAGTTTTCTCAATGTTGTTCCCAACCTTGCAGTTTAAGGGTGCAAACAGAAGAGGTACACCAGTCTCAAGAGATCCTGCACAGCTGATTGTGAAGTATTCAGATCCTCTCGTGTACACGGGAGCCCTTCGGGTCAGAACAGGGTCGGAGATTCTTCGCATAACCTCGTACCTTCAAAGAAACATGAAAAGGATTACTGTTCCATTCCTAGTAATGCATGGGACTGCTGACAGAGTAACAGATCCTTTTGCGTCTCGAGATCTTTACCAATGTGCTGCTTCAGAGCAGAAAAGACTAAAGCTCTATGATGGATATCTGCATGATTTGCTCTTTGAACCAGAGAGGGAGGAGATTACCGAGGACATCATAAAGTGGATGGATGAAATGCTCAATGTTACATAAAATCAATAGAATCGTGTATTTGGTGCAAGTTCACCCACCCAGTGTGTAAGCAAGTTTGCCTCAAATGAGCTCTGAATGGTGCCCAAGCTTTACCCAAAATGGTAGTAAGCTTACGGAGAAGTAGTTGCATGCTATTTTGTTAGTTAGTGCACAACAATGAAAACTTTGTGCAGGAATTATTTGCATCCATCTTTGGCAAGGGCAGCAAATGAAAAAAGTTGCAGCTTAAGGGCCGTATGGGGCACGAAGGATAGTCTTATTTAAGGCTTAAGCCTTATTTACCATTGTATATAACATGTTTTACCTCTCATATCAATGGAAGTACACATTTGTCAAGGTAAGCTTTGTCCAAGGGCTCTGGTTGGCAAGCCAAATCTCTCTCTCTCTCTTCTCTCCTCTCTCGTGTTTCTTTTTCGAATAGTCTCGAGATCTTCTGGTCTTGAGTTTTCTTATGTGGTCTCGATGGGTCATTTCGGCCTTCAGCTGATATTTCTGAAATTTTGTGCCATGGATTTGAACGTATCATGTTTATTTTAAAACTGATTGTCGTTTCAAATTCGAAGGAAGTCAATGTAGTTTTTTTTTCTTTTAAATGGCTTTGTACACCATGAGGCATGCAATAAATGGCCAATGGTAGTGCCGGACAGAGGACATACGAGAATATGGAATGAGATGAAGAAGAAAAAAATCATACCCCCACGCATCTAAACAAAAAAATTTGTCCTCTAGAAAAAGCAAGGCCCAATATAAGCACTAAGGTAATAAGGAAATATTAAAAGCACGAGTTCAAGAATAAGCCTCTTATTTCTCATTATTCTTCAAAAAAGATGTACTTGTTTATTAATTTAGACTTTAACGAATAGCACTCTCACACTCATAGCCCAATCATCCTGAAACATAGTGAAACCGATACCAATACTTAAACCATGATATGTAACTCACATAATATAATCAATAAAACAATAGCTCCACCAGTCGACTACTAAGCATAAAGAGATTAACTCTTACGAGGCTAGAAAACATAAAGTACTAGGCATAAAGAGATTATCTTCTACAACATAATTATTAAAGAATACAATCCGAGATCGCATGTGATTTGTGTTAAATGAAGCAACAGATCATGAAGAAAGAGAAAAAAAGAGGAAGTCAAATGGAAAGGTATTTAATAGGCCGGCTTGCAAGAGTACACTTATTAATAGGGATAGCTTTAAATAGATATTAAAAAGGGAAAGATATGAAAAAACAAGAGTTCATCATATTACTTTCCATCATTCCTATTAAAGGGTTATTAAAGCACTAAGTACCCAAAAGCTGTGTGTTTCCATACTGGCTTGGAGCCATCAAACACACTTTCTTTCCCAATGTTCTTAGGCAAAGAGTTGATAGATTACTAATACCCAATTCTTCTTCATCAAGAAGCACTAACCATGAGAACGGTCTCGACGCGCTGAACGGCTCTCTGCAGGCGGAGCTGAAGCTTACGATGTCCACTTGCTGCGCCTGAGCTTCTCTTCTCTTGCCCCTCTGCATCTGCTGCCCTGCCCAGAGGCTTGAAGCCCTCTGTGTGCTTCCTTCCCTACTATCCACAGCCCCCCCCAGGTGCATGGACACCGAGTGGAGGGGAGCTCCTACTCTTCTCAGAGAACAGGGATCCTACTCTGGGAGTAAGCCATCTCAGTTCACTCAAGCTGCCTTTCAGCAATTCCTACATTGGCTCCCGGCCATGGATGGCAATTGAGAAACCATGCTGAAGTATGAGCAGGTTTTAGAAGACTTCATGGATACCAAAAAACAGCTGGAAGATTCCAGAGCCCGTGTGGAAGAGCTAAATCTGTTGTTGCTGCAGAAACAAGTCGAAGAAGAGGCTCAAATCAACAAGCAAGCTCCAGCTAAGGTAATGGACACATCAGGTAAACCCTCTTCCACTAATCCTGTGGTTTGTCTTCCTCCTGAGCTGGTTCATTTGGTGGAAACTGATTACACAGCCCGTTGTTTAGTTGGGTTAATGTTTGGGCCAAGGCCATCAGTAGATTTCCTTAGGGGGTGGGTCAAAGATAACTGGACTTCCATTGGTATCGAGGTAGAGATCATCCAAGCCCTCCCAAATGGATACTACCTCTTTCTATTCAAGGACCCAAATATGGCCCTTAAGGTCCTAGATTCAGGGCAATGGATGTACAGGAACATCCCATTCAATTTTTTCACTTGGTCCAAGAACTTTAACCCTCAAGGTCCTAAACCCTCACAGCTTGCCCAGTGTGGGTGGAGCTTCCTAACCTGCCCTTCTACTTGTACCCTTGCCCAGTGTGGGTGGAGCTTCCTAACCTGCCCTTCTACTTGTACCCTTGGCTAAAAAAAATGTCTCCCCTACAAGGAAAGTGCTAGGCATGAGACCCAAGAATGATTACAACCCGGCTTGGCATCCTCAGGTCCTTGTGGAAGTGGATCTAGATAGGCCCCTTATTGATGAGATTGAAATCAATTGCGGTGAGTACAACATCCAGCAAAGCATTCTATACAAACACCTACCCAACGCATGCTTCCATTGTGGAAAGCAAGGACATGTTATCAGAGAGTGTCCTTCAAAATACCCCAATTTGAGTGCCACTAGTGCCCCTAATCTTCCCCTAGCCATCAACCAAGCTCAGCCTCCTAGAATAAATAAGAATACTATGGTGCCTACTCCCCTTGTTCCCTCTACATCAAAAGAAAAGGGAGAAAAGTTTACTGTGCCCAATAGGAAGAAGACCTTTAGACAGAATAGGGCGGGAAACCAGAGGGCATTTGCTAAATCCTTTGCCTTATTAGATAGCATATCTGACCCGGATGATTCGGTTGGCTCCCAAGAGATCAGTCAATCCACGCTGTTAGATAGATCTAGAATTCTGGCCGAAACAAATCAAATGGACCATGACCAAGTGCGCCTGCCCCTCACAATGATGGCTGGCCCGTTGGGAGATGAGCAAGATAGGGTTGAGCAGTCTCTGTCTGATACAGAAAATGGCTTGCCCAAAGAAATGGAGATAGTCAAGGAATTGAAAAGAATGCATGCTCAGGTGGGTTCCACCACACCTCAAGCTGCATCAAAAGTGGGACCTAAAAAGGTCAACTCCCAGAAAAAGAGCAAATGAGATGCACCACTTTGAATGTCAACGGGTTGACTGACCTTTGAAAAGTCCAACTAGTGAAACAATGGCTAAGGAGACAAGGAAGAGTTGACTTTATAGCTCTAACGAAAGTCAAAGTTAGTGGAGATGAGCTTGAAAAAAGGCTGCTCAACATCTCTAAAGAGCACATCTAGATCTACACAGCACACTGTCAGGGATCTGGAGGAGTGGCTGTGGGGATGCATGTGGACCATCAGAATGATCTGAAAGACGTGAGGATTGATACGTTTGATCAGTGGGCTGCATTTGAAATAACAACCTTCTCCTTCATTGGGATTTATGCTGGAGGTCCTCAGGCGAGCAGAATCAGAACTTGGGGTTCACTGAGAAGCGTCCCGGATCCTATCATTCTAATGGGAGACTTCAATATGGTAGAATCCAGAAATGACAGATTAAGAGGGCTGGGACAAGTCATTAAAGGGGCAGAGCTCCTAGCTTGGCAACGCACTACGGATCACTTTGAGCTATGTGATGTGGGGAATAGGGGAGACTTCACGTGGCAGAACTATGCCCATGGGGAATTGACCAGGAAAGCAAGATTGGATAGAGGACACATTAGCAAAACCCTCGGTAACTCCTACATCAGATGTGAATGTAGAACTGACATCTCTCCTTGCCTCTCTGATCATTACCCCGTGATATTAGTGTTGGACAACCATGACAAAAAGGTCTCTAATCAATGGTTCCACACGGATCCTGCCCTGCTCATCAAAATGCCTATTGTTCAGGAGGAAGTTAAAAGAATCTGGACTGAATTCTTCAGCTGTGGCATTACCTCAACGAGGGCTTGGAGTCTGGCCATCAAATCTACCCAAGCTCTTTTGATCTGCATTAGGAAAGAGGTAACCAGAATCAGGAAAAACAGAAGAGATCTGCTATATCTGAAACTAAAAGAACTGGAAACTGCAGCCAATAAGGAAGTGCGGCTATTCAAGAAGCCGTTCTTGGCACTAGGGCTGAAATTAGGAGAGAAGAGGAGGTAACCCAGAAGCAGGCCCTTCTTTTCTTTAGAGATTGGTGGGCTGGAAAAGCTGACCTACCCACTCCTAAGATGTTCAAAATGCTAAAAGTTAAACAATGTAAGGATGCAATCCCTACACTGCATGATCCCAACTATCTGGATAACACCTCTGAGGAAGGGAAAAGATCAAGAGTCTTCCAGTACTTTAACAATATATTTAGTAAAGGGGGAGGGTTGACCAATGACCAACTCAAATGCATAGCTCTCATAGGGCAAGCCAGGAAGCCAACCATACCTGACACACTTGCTAAAGAGCTAGAAAACAATATCTCCAAGGAAGAGATTGGCAAGGCTATAGACTGCCTAAAGGTGAGGAAAAGCCCGAGGATTGATGGCATGCCCGCTGAATTCTACAAGACGTTCAAGGATCTCTTGCTGTCTGGTGTGGCAGGAGGCTGTCTCTTTTGGGGCATTGCCTCGCTCGATCAATGAAGGGTGGATAAAACTTATCCATAAGAAAGGGGAGAAGAATGACTTGAGCAACTGGACACCGATTACCATGTTAAACTGTGCTTACAAAATATTTGCCAAGGCCCTTGCGCTGAGACTGTCTAGTCATCTAAACAATTGGATTAGACAGGAGCAGAAGGGATTCATCAAAGGAAGGTACATTCTGGATGCCATTATCACCTTGGGAGGGTATGGAGTATGCAGAAGAATCTGAACAAGACTACATCTTCTTCAAAATTGACTTTGACAAAGCCTATGATAGGCTCGATTGGCATTATGTACTAGAATCCCTTAAACACATGGGTGCAGGTCAGCACTTCATCCAGATGGTTGAGTACTCTTTTTGGGAATGCCACGGCTAGGGTGAACGTCAATGGTGTGCTCTCTGATGCATTCTCCCTGACCAAATCTATCAGAGAAGGCTGCCCTCTAGCTCCCCTCCTCTATGCTATTGCTCTGTAGATGGTCTGAACTGGCTGATTAAAGATAGGATGGACAAAGGGGAAATGAATGGTATCTCTTTGCCCATTAATAAACAGCTATGCACCCAAATGTTTGCTAATGATACTAATGCCATGGTTGCCAATACTGAGATAAGTATAAAGTGCTTTTGGGAGTGCTTGGACATTTGTTGCAGGGCTTCTGGCTCAGTCATTAACCATAAAAAAACAGGTATCAGTTCCCTTATTGACAAGCCTCTTGATTGGCTGATTAAAGCTGGCTGCAAAGTTTTGGAAGAGGGAGTAATTTTCAGATTATTGGGCATTCCCATGGGATTCAAGGTCACCCTGAAAGATGGATGTGGGTGCTAAACAAGGTGGAAGAGAAACTTACCAGATGGCAGAAAATGCATCTAAACTTGGGGGGTAGAAAGATGGTAATTAACCACTTCATTATCCCTTCTATCATCTACTTTCTTAGCTGCTGGAGGCCGCCAGACTCTGATCTACTGCAGTTCATAAGGCTTTGCAGGAACTACCTATGGGGGGGGACCCCTGGATTAGGAAAATCCCTAAAGTCAGGTGGGAATGGTGCTGTTTGGATACAGGTAAAGGGGGCCTTGGAATCAAAGACGTGTCCAATCTGGCTAATATAATGGCTGCCAAGTGGGTGCTGAGAAGCTTTCTCTACCCCTCTGAAGACTGGGCCTAGTTGATCACTAGGAAGCTGGAACAATTCCAACTTAAACAATTCCCCAAGTGGAAGAAGCTCCCCCCGCTCACAATTATGGCGAGCAAATACTTGGTGAAACCGGTTAGCAGCCAATTGGTCCATTCACTTTGGTCCTCCTGGAATGCTATCAAGACTAACCTTATCCTGTCTGAGAAGCCTAGCTACACATGGGGGGTACACGGGAGAGACTCTATCTGGTGGCCAAGCATTCCCCTCCCCCCAATTGATAATGCCCAAGATGAAGCGGCTTTGAGAATGCACAGGAAATGAATATGCTGTTGGTGGGATATTTGGGACAAAGACATCAATGCTTGGATGTCCAGAGCTGATCTGATCAAAGATTGTAATGTCTCATATGCAGAGTTAGACCTTATTGGGATAAGAATCAGATTATGGCACCAATCGGACACGGCTGCTTTCGATATGCCAGCGCACAAAGCTTTCCAATGGAAGAATCAAAAAGGACTTCTCCCTATTCCCCCCAAACAGAGGATGAATCCTATCCATTGCACACTTAGCAAGAGATGGGGAATCCTTCCGGACAGAGTGCAATGGTATTCTCTGTTTGACAAGCTATGGAATAAGTATGTGGAACCAAAAAAAGCATGCATGGCTTGGTTGGTCATGTGCAAAGCTATTTGGACCCAGCTTAAAGCCTTCACACTTAACATAGGGGATGGGAAGTGCCACAGATGCAAGGAGGTGGAGGATGACCTGCACATTTTCATGCATTGCCCTACTGCAAAGAAATGTTCCGAGTCATTGGCCAAATGCATTCAGCTATGGAATGGCTACACCCTTTAGCTGGAAAAACTTGTTACTTGGAGAAGGCATCGGGTGCACCTTGGAACTATGGGCTGTCCTGAGAACCGAAATGTTATGGTGCTTATGGTTAAATAGACTTGATTCCATTTTTAATAGTATGCATACTAACAATTTCAGGCCGAAAGAGAACTTGATTCATGTAGGTGAAAGATGCATACAAAGAAGGTTGAAAGACATGGACTCCAAGCTTCATTGGCTGCAGGAAAAAGCTAAAGGAAAGCAAGTGGATCAGATTACACAGCAAAGTCAGGAATTGTGGAAGATGAGAGAGGCTGTCATCTCCAAGGATGTGTTGCTCATCAAAGCACTCTATGCCTTTTGAAAGTCACACTCACGAAAAGAGGGAAAAGCTAGTTTCATAGCTAGAGAAACTGCTCAATTAAGCTCAGGGCTTGCGGAACTGTATGTCATGTGCATAGTCATTGGTCTCATTAGAGTTCTCAACATGTTGTAACGTGTCTCTTTCTAACTTCTTAATATAAACAGCTAGTTTTTTGAAGAAAAAGAGTTCATCATATTAGAATACTTATTCGTCCCTCCCTTCTAGTTTCCCTAATCTGTTTCTTTCTCTTTCTCTCTCAGACCTTTTCAAAAGAGAATCAAATAACTGAATGTGTATCACTTCAACAACCTACCTTTTACAGAGGCACGCAAATACTTGATTATGTGTGATACAATGAGTTAAGTTGTCTTTCCAATTAAAAAGTTTACGAACCTTAGCTAATCTGAGGTTTAACTTTATAACCTTTAAGGTTAATTTGTGCTATTAATTAGTTGCGCTATGGGCATAGCCTATCTCATAGTGGTGAGAAGACGGTATTCATGTGTGTTCCTTCTGATTTTTTGCTCCGATCGTTGAATATAGAAATGTATATCCATGCAAATCAACATATTAACCAACAAATTAGTCATTGATGAAGTTAATCATTTTGACTATGACAAAACAATTTCTTTTGTGCTTGCGTACGTGAGTGCCTATCTCATAGTGGTTGAGAAGACGGTATTCACGTGCGTTCCTTCTGATTTTTTGCCCTGATCGTTGAATATAGAAATGCATATCCATGCACATCAACATATTAACCAACAAATTAGTCATTGATGAAGTTAATCATTTTGACTATGACAAAACAAATTTCTTTTGTGCATGCATACGTGAGTGGAAAAAACGAAGACTATACATAAGGTATGGTGGGGAGGAAACGAAGATTATACATAAGGTATGGTGGGGAGGAACATGTCATTCCCTCGTTTAAATGAGCACTTTCAGTGTTGAAATTAGAGCATAGTGCGTGGAACAAGACGGAAGGCCCTCAAGTTAGACACAGTATGGCGCACCAATATTGGTAAAAAGATTACAGTTACACAGACAAAGTCTGTGATATTCAGAAGCTTAGCAAAATATTCACTACAGTGGTAAGATTGGTGTCCTTATCCTTGAAGGGCGTGTGAACAGATCGTTATGAGCTCTTATTGCATGGCCATCCAACTTATCCACCAAATCACGCGACGCTTTCCCAAAGACCAGCCCATTCTCCACTTCCCATATGATATTGATGACATTTGCTCTAATTTAGTGCCACCCCATGGCAAAAACACGGTTGACTAAGACATTTTTCTGGTTGAATGATTCTTGGGTGCCAACTTTGCATAGCCAAAGAGTTACCTCTTTCTAGAGTTGGTAGCCCTAAAATACGTGGTAAGTTGTCTTGTTCTCAATTTTGCATAAGGGGGTTTGGGGGGGGGGGGGAGGACCTTTGTCCACTTAGTCACCATGTCCCTTGTGGGAAATTTCTTGAAGATAGTCCTTTAGAGTAAGAAATAGAGGGATGGGATCTTAGTAAATGTACAAACATCTTTGGCCCTTTGACACCATGCCATTAGATTGTCGCAGGGTGCTCCACTTGATGGTGGTCTTTTTGATCAATGGAGTGATGTGACTGTCAGGGATTAGCTCGCTAGGCTTTTTGTTTCACTAGGGGCTTGCATGATCTGGTGAACCAGTTGAAGAGACTTGGGCTCCGATCATGCCAAGTTATTGAACCAGTTGGAGAGACTTAGCATTGGGGCCACTAGTCCGAAATGCCCTATATACTTCATACTTGGCTACCCAGGGCTCGGCATTAGTTGAGTGAAGCAGTAGAGAGTCGGTTTTGGCCAATGTGATGACACTTCGATGCTTGACCCATTTGAACCTACACTTGAATACCCAGGGCTCTGTGAGCCTTAGGGTTGGCAGACCAGTAGCTATGGTGGTTCAAACTGATACATAGTGGTGTGTAGTAAAGAGAGAGGAGTGGAGAGAGATGAGAGAACAAAGCTCAAGAGACTATATTTGCATGTACAATGTAATACTATATTGATTTGATGTGAAGTTCACAAAGTATGATGCTTTTATAGCCAAAAATGCCTTATCTTTCTCAACACACAAACCATGGGGCAATGACACATGGCTAAGTGATGACATCATTTCTTACACAAAAACACTTAGGTGTCTACAAGAGGTGGTTCACATGTAATACCTCACTTACTCACATAAGTGAGTGTTCACACACACACAAACACGCTTACACATATAAGGGATGTTCACACCTATATATTTAGGTGCCTTAGAGGCCGATGTCGACCATGGGTATTCATACCCATGAGCACACCCATAAATATATGTTGTGCTGCCTTTCGTGACAATAACACATTGTGGACACACAGGGTGGATACATGAGATGGACACACACACATATGACTCCAAATCCCAATAAACCAACCTTCAGAGTGAAGGTGGATATGTCCCGAGATAGACCTTCAATAGGCACAACGATTTGGGTTCATTGGCACCATGTGATGCAAAAGATCACAGTGGCATGTGATATAATTAATCATCATCAAGCTTGCAAATGGAGCTTGACCACACAACCTTAACTTACATTAGTCCACTCAAAGATCAACCCCCTTGGATCTAAACATGGAATAGTGGAGCCTTTTGTAACATAAGGATGCACAAACATATAACAGAAATGGGAAAAACACATATGAGATTATTACACCTCATTTTGGGGGACATCTTGTGGGCAGAGAACTGTAGACACTCAGATACACAAGAAAACTAAAAGTAAATGTCGAGGAAGAACCCCCCTCTTTCCCTGATGCCAGTGATTTACGGGTGATGTTGTTAGGCAATCAATACCTGGGGCATTATTTTAGGCTCGGAGGCTAGGGTAGAGAACATAGAATCACATAAACTGAGAGCTATGCATAAGAAATCTGAAGTTTTTGTCAATGTAGTAGCTGCAATTTGATGCAGACATCTTAGTTTTGGAAAAGGTCCAAATTTATGCTTGTGCTCCTACCTCCAATTCGGTGTTTTTCTCCATGTTTAAGAAAAAAAACCCCAAATTGTTAATGGTATAGTGGCTTTAATGCAGAGCCCAATTTTTACAAAGCCCCCAAAATTTTGCACATACTTGGGCTTTGATTTGAAGATTTTATTAGAAAGTCTGAAAAGAACCAATTTTAATTGATGCATAAGCTTCAATCTGGGTCAATTTCTCTGATTTTTCGGAAATCCCTAATTTTTGTGGTGTAGAGACTGATTTTTATCACATAAATTTAATTGAATATCTATGCCTGAATTAAGTGATATTCACCACTATTGATGTTGACTTTTCTATAGGTGGCTGGACCTCAGGACCATATCCCACGGGGCCTTTAAGAGGGTGGGATCAATGGCCATGGTAAAGGGGAGGTCAAATCGCACGGCGTGGGGGCCGTTGATGCGGGCAAGAGGGCTGGTGGATTTCCCTCTAAAAATTTTGCACGTTTTGGAGGTTATCTCTTCTACCATCTCATCTTCTTCCATCTTCTTACATCTGCTTTTGCTTTCTATTTGCTTCCATGGAAACTAGAGGTCCTAGGTGTCCCTACTCCTCTACTAGAGCTATTATAGTATACAACAGTTTTGATATGGATAATCAAAGGTGGATTCCTACCACAATCTCTATTGGTAGTTGGATTATGTTGCAGACTAGGAAGTGAAAAAAATAAAGAATGAGTTCATCGACACTTACAAAGGCAGAGTTCAAGACTTCAACTCTCTGACACAGGTAGGAGCATTAAGGAAGTCCTTATACAACATGCCTACATGCACTTAGAACTGTGTCTACAACATTTGCCTAATGGAATCCCACTTCATAGACCAAATTGTAAGTAAATGTTTTTACATTATGTTTATGTAATGTGTTTCATTTTTATACTTATGCTTCTCTTGTATTCGTCTGTATAGATATATATCCTTCAAACTTGGTTGACTGGCAGCCTATAGATAGTATTGTGGGAATCTTTGATGTTTTTCATGCATCTATTGGTGAGCAGCTATCGAAAGAAATATCAAGGAGGTCTTTGGCAGCAGAGAGAGGAGTTTTCTTTTATTAATGAATTTTACACGGCACCTCATAGTGTTACAAGTTATAGATCTTTGAAAGCATTACCATTGCCTTCATTCGACAGTCCAGAATGGCCCATACCAACAACAGAAACAAGTGAGTGCTTTAGATTAGAGATATACCAAGACGTGCAGAGGTGTATAAGACCAAATGTAGCAAATCGCCAGGTGAAAACCGTTGTCTTTATGCCATTGCATGTTTTTGTCGACTTGTTTTATGAGACGAGGAGGTCAAAAAAACATCGTCAATGTTTATTTGTAAATCAGAGAAATGTTTGGATTTCTTAGGTCAAAATTGGGATGTGAAAGAATTAAATGGGGTTACCTGTAAAATCCTTAGGAAATCTATTATCTGTAAATATATGATTGGCTCCCAGAATTTTATTTTGGCCTTTCATTATATGAGATGGCATTATGTCAGTAGAAAACTTGTAGCAATTGATCAGGACTTGGATGATGACATTGGAAATCCATTGATGTTATTAGAGGTATGGTTTGAACGAGCTCTTGACAGTACTCAATATAAGGTCAATAATCTCACTACGTCAAGTGAGAACAGACTTGGCAAATGAGGATGACCTACAAGTGCCTGATGATTATGTGTTCAAGTGTAACGACCATAAGGTATGTTATTCAATCTAACCTCGAAAAAGTATTCATTCCAAAACTACGCCATAATCATTATTACTTATATCCATTACTTTGATTTTTCAGAAATAGGTACCAAGGAGAAAAGAAAGGACCATTCAACGTAAAGACATTACAAGGAAGCAAGTTTTTGTGGTGCAAATGACCATCACATAGAGAAAAATGAAGATAAATGTATTTTTGACAGCATATAGTTACATCAATCACGACAACATTTTGTATTTCTCAGAGCAATAGAAACTAAGACAAATATTCTACATTTTCTTATTGGATGTTTAAAACATTGACAGCATGTTCTTATTTTTTCCTACGAAGCGTGCTATTGTGTGTGGGATGATTCTTGTTGTTGGGGCGGTGAGGCTTGTCGCGTTGAGGGGGTGCTTGCTCTTCAGGACGCTCTTGGGTTGGTTGCTCTTTGGGACGCTCTTGGGTTGGTTGCTCTTCGGGTCGCTCTTGGGGTAGTTGCACTTCCGGATGCTCTCGAGTTGGTTGCTCTTCTGAATGCTCTTGGGGTAGTTGCTCTTCCAGATGCTCTTGGGGTGGTTTCTCTTCTGGAACTGAAGCTTGCTATCGTTGTGGGGTTGAAGCTTTTGAATTGACATCTTCAGATTCATTAGATTCTGGAAGCTCGACATCGACTTGTGTTCGGGGGTACTGCCGTGGGCGGTGGTCCTGGTCGCGGCGACTGTGGTGGAGGGGACACAAACGCAACAGGGATATTAGGCGGCCTACTATGAATGTTGACAATAATATGCTCAATGGTCTCTTCCTTGAACAGCCCTAAACCCACATCGGAGTATTCTGATAATTGTGGATTCTATAAAAAGCCAAAAAAATAGACATGTGCCGTCAAAGAATGAGGAAGGAAAGTAAGATATCATTAAAAAAAGGAGCATTCCTACATTTTCTACGGGCAACGAGAGAACTAAGTGTAGCAGCAACTTTGCGTTGTAGCACACCCTCCAACCGCAACTATGGCCATCCCGCTGCGGGACTCTACATCTCACAGTCCTTGTGTGTTCTAGCAGTGTGTCCTGGATTATGGCCTCGAGAGCAGTTATCAGCTTTCTAACCGATCTGCATGAAACAATACTGTTGTCAATGCTGAAAGTTCTCTATCTACTTCTCTCTCTCTCCAACTTGTTACGATATATAAATAATGAATGTGTGGACTTATTGTCTCACGGTGCTATGGAATTCTTCACCTGAATTGGCTAAGTAACAAGTCTTGGATTCCATATCGTAAAGGATCAAACTCCAGTGTGAACTACAACATGCAATTAGGAGTATCAAAAGTAACATCAAAAATATATAGTAAATTTAGGTCATAATACTAAGACTGTAAATGAGATTGCACTTACTCTTCATTGTATGCCATTAGAATTATTTGAGCTACATCAAAATTTATCGAACTCTAAACCATGGACATACATCAACCAATGAAGTATGTTGTGCATTAAGAACCGAGGAAAGAAGGGAATCTACAATATATACACGATTTTGAACATCAAATGGGAGATTTAATATAACCAAGCTACACAAGAAAATTACATTATATTAGTTACTTTGGACAAGCAACCCACTTTATAATCAAGATGATGAAAGCAACCAACGAAATTGACTGTAGGAGAGCAAGAAGCAACGTGAAGGTGATGACTGCGAGAAAAAGCTAGAAGCAATGAATAAAAAATGTTGGTCACCTTTATCCATGGAAACTAACGGTTTGTACATGTGGCAGACATGCATGATGGCACACAACGTGCTCTGTGCACGTATGATGACACGTGCCAAAAATTGATTGATTGTAATCATCATGAGTACAACCCCACGTCCTCCTTCGCATGTGTGGACATGCTCTTTTGCACGTGTGTCGTGCTTGTCCTCGGTAAATGTGGTACTCATCCTCGGTAAATGTCAAGTGTCCTTGTCTTTCGCCCCCTTGGGTCAAACGAAAGGTAATGTCTAACAAGTCACCACGACGCGAAGAATGAATTATAATTTTTTTAATGTAGCCATATCGCGTTATAGTATTTTGGACATACTTTCTTGTCCTATACATTGCTCTGTGTCGTGTATGTTATCTTTGACTTATTTCCATGACCTACTTTGTGAAATGAAACGCTCTGTGCAAGAAATCACTACAGCGCGAGGAGGGTATGTTGATTAGGTCTGCCTCTATTGAGTTGTAGTGATTTGGACCTATTTTATCGTCATAGGTGTTGTTAGGTGTATTGTTCTTGTGTTATTTTGTCAAACGAAAGGGTCTCTTTGAGAAATCAATACAACGCGAGGAGTTGATGTAGATTTTGTCTGAAGTACCCATATCGCGTTGTAGTGATTTGAAGCTAATTCGTTATCCAAGTTAACTTTTTCAATAGTTTTTGTATTATTGTCCTATGTATTTATTGAGAAACTTATCATGTAACATTATGACTATTTTTAGATGGCGCGTACGAAGAAGACTGCAAGGCTCTCATCTACAGATGATCCTCAATTAGGTAGAGAAGCTAGTTTGGGAAAGAAAATGTCTGCAGCACTGCGCTCAATGAGGAGATGCAGATATGGCCAACATATATCCGTCCTTCTTGAACTAAGGAAGGTGGAGAAACATACGCATTGCACGGTTCCAAAGTTGCCATTCCAGCGCGTAGTCTGGCCTACATGCGAGAATTTTGGCATTAATATGCGTTGGCAAGCCTCTACCCTAGGATGTTTGCAAGAGGCTATGGAAGACTGGCTTGTCGAGTTTTTTCAGGATAGCTATGTCCTTGCCACGCATGCACACATAATCACTGTGATGCTGAAAGTCATGAACTTGCTTCGTTTGCTTAGGTTCAGATATGACCAAAGACAATGCAGAATTTCCTTTGTTTGCAATCAAGACATTATCCAGATACCTTGGGGCATATCCCGTCAGGTGGAATGCAGACAAAGTCATGCTTTTGGAGAAGTAGTTAGCGTTGGCGAATCTTTGGGCAGGGCCCTGGAGTCTATGCACTAAGGAGTAAATATTACTTAGCCTATACTGCTTACGGATTGGCGTGTGGGATTAAGGATCCCAATATGCTAAGTGATTATGGCAAAAGGGAGCTTCTCAGATTCACAAAATTGAGGGTTCCTCTAGTTTTCCAGTTACAGGATGTTGCAGAGCCATCTTCAAAAAGGGCAAGGCTTCATGCACTTGAGGATGTTAGTGAGCAAGTTAAGGAGTATCAGTATATTCCTATCTCTTGTAATAATATTCTCTCTCGTGTAATGTCATGACAGTTTTGCATATGATCATTTCTAAATTTGAAATGTTAATCATGGATCTATGGGTATCCAAATCTTCCCATTTCTTTGTTTTGTTCCTTGCCATTCTGCATGCTTAATACTTGCATTAGATCTCCTCCATATATCTTGTTTTCTTTCTTTATTCACAAGTTTTATTGCTTGATTAATTTGGGATGCTTTGAACTGCTGCTTCTTTTTGGCTTTGTGTACAAGCTTCCTATATGTCCACTGATGTAATTCCTCTAAAACTGTTAGCTTTTTTTGCTCCTCCACCATGTCTTGTATGATTGAAATACCCGGAGCGTGCTTGATAATGTGTTTTCTCCATTCCCTGGGTTGACCATATTGATAAACTACCATACTTCCTTTTGCAAACCAAGGGGTATGATGGTATATAATATGCTTCAAGAGAATAAAAGAATACATTAATTAGTATATTTTTTAATATACAGTATAAAAACTAGTTCAATGCATAATCAATCTAATACCATATAGTGGGTGATGTGTTGATCTATCCATGCATCAATCATTGATCTCTTGAACTCATCTAGCACTGTTTGAAATATCTCATGGTCCTCCTTCCTCCACACTTTCTTGTCAGAACTTAAACATAGTGTCTAGAGATTTCCACACCTTGGCTTTCCATGTTCTTGCTTGACCATTGTTTGCATGGTCTACTACTGCATTGCGAACGCACTTCCATCTGTTGTATTTTACGATCTGCATTGATCATCTTCTTCTACGACCTTCTGGTGTTGGTTCAAATAGAAACCTTCTTGCTTTAACACCCCCAATGGAAGGTTTTGTAGGTACATTCTTCCCATCCTTAGACCTTTTTTCATCTTGTTCAATTTTTGCATGTCCACCATGCGAACCAATGTCTGATAGAACTTTCTTTAGTGCTTTGATGGATGTAACCTTTGCTGTATTGGGCTGTAGAGTCCATGCAAAACATATGTATAAAAACAAGAGTTTTTCAATGATTCTGTAAAGAGCATGCATTGTACAAATGTGGACACTTGACAATGGAATATCGAGAATTGGCTTGAAGTTTGGGTCTTTCACCGGTGCCTTCTTCCAATACCTCTTATCAAACACCTTTGTATTGCACATGCAATATAATCAAGGACTTTTTGAATTGGCACCCTTTGACACATTGTCCATACATTTTAGAGTTTTAAGATCACCTGCCATATGCTACTCCACCTTATATTGTCCCATGCCTTCCACATCCAAGATTTTGCCATTTCTCTGCTCACTGATGATCTCGGGTATCGATGTCTTATGAAAGACCCAACGCAAAACATCAAAATTCTCTGATTCTACCTGCAATACATAAGAAACATAGGAATGCAACACCCATTAGTGTTTTTTTATGTAATTCTTTTTTCACAAACATATCCGAGTCTAATAAATTTTACCTCAAACGATCCCAATGACAATATATTATTTTGATATTAAACACTAAACCATCTAGGATTATCTTTTAGAATAGATGTATCAAGTGCCCTGTTCATCAGTGTGATGGTAACCCTTTCTAAATGTCTCTCCTTCATAATTTGACACTCGTCAAGCTTTAGCACAAATTTGAGGACACCATCACATTCTTCAGGAGTAACTTCAAACAATTGAACAGCATATGATTGTAAGGCCTCCAAGTCGTAGAAAATATTATTGTATCTATTGTAGACCACATCTCCTGTTGATGCAGCATAGGTGTCTTCAATATGAAATGGAGTTCCTAGTGCTTGTAGTACCTCTTCGTTTACTTGTTTACACATTTTTTTTAACCAAAGAAGGATTTGGCAATAATAATCCTTTCATACTAGAATCTTTCATCTTTTCCTACAAAGTCTTATAAATGGCTGAGCACCCTCTGTGTGATATACCAGCCTTATCAACTATTGTCTGTATGTCCTGTGGATTGAGTTGATTCTCTTTGAAAAAGTCGTCTATTTGCTTCTCTGAGACCTTCTTACATTTCTTCTCGTTCATCAGTGCTTTTGCATACTGGCGATCTAAAAGAAGACTTAAATGTCTCTTTTCTCTATATTTCTCCTTACTCTTGATCCCTCTGCCATCCTCTTGATTCTCTCTGTCTTCCTCCTTGCTCTTGATTAGTAGAAAAATCTGAATGGAAAGAGAAAGGTGCCAAAATAGTAAAAAGAAGTAAAGAGTCCAACTAATCTGCAAGAAAAACCTTGATTTTGAAGGTTGGTTACTTGCAAACTTTGATATGTAAAACCTTCAAAATTTGAGGTAAAGTTTCTTACAGGGAGGGAACTCAAAAACCTTTTAAATTTGAGGTGAAATTTCTTGCAGGGAGGGAACTCGAACTATTTTTGGATGATCCTTGGTTCAAATTTCAAGAAATATTCTATTTCGGCTTGTACGTAGAGATTTTGAGATATAAGCCATTAAACTTGGAGAATTGACCAATTCATTGTTCACGTAGTACATATAGTACATGAACAAATTGAAGACTTTGAGAACTGGCAATATTCTATCATTTTTTATGTACATTTAAGAATAGAAATATATCTTTTATATCTCAAAAGAAAATGCCAAGATAAAATATGCCAAAATCAATTTCACCTTATTTTTTAGGCTTTTTCGATTATCTCTCTCTAAGCTTAGTTGGCACTTCTTAGAGGGCCCAAAGTTGAGTCCAAAATTCCCCTAATGAGAGGAGTGGGAAAGCATTGTTAAGAAATGTCATAATGAGGCAGAGAATGGATATCACCTGGGGGTAAATGATACCCTTGATAGAATCAAGTCTAGATGGTGTATAGACATTAGAAAGCATGGTATCCCCATTCCGTACATAAAAGATTTCATCAATGCTTGTGGTTGTGGGAGATCTAACAATCAAGTTAATCTTTCTTCTTTTTCTTTTTTGCTTCACAAGAATGATCAAAAGAAGCTTCCCAAAAATATCATAAGTGTAGACAAGGCTCATGTGGAGAGATATTTGATGGAGATAATGATTGAGTACAAAGTGAGGCTAGTAAAGGTTCATTCTACCAAAAACCATGGCCCATGCAAGGTGATTGTTGATTATATGTGCTATAAAGGTGGAAGACCTTGCCAAAAGGGAAAAATCAGGAGATTGAGAAGCTCAAAGAAATGTGGTTGTCCATTCAAGGTTCAAGTGGAGTATTTGGATGGCACAAATAAAGCTTCTATTTCAATATGGTCCACTCATGAAGGACATGTACCTAGCACACGCAATGATTTGTATCATTTGCATGATCATCCAAAATTCATCGAGTGCTGCATGGAGGACTTGTTTGATGGGGGTACCTCACGACATGTAGCAAAGATGTCCATTTCAAAAGAGAGATTATATATGGAACAATCTTCTCTTCTTGATCGTACAATCTATAGGTTCTTTATGATCCCAAAGGAAATATCCATGATATCATATCAAATGCGCAATCAAGGTAATATGATTAAGCACAACTTTAATCCATCTCAAAAGTTACGTGCATTCTTAAATGGGTAGAAGAGATTGATATTCATTATCTTTGTAGGTAAACTTTCAAATGATGATTGGATTGCAATGTACATGGAGTGTTTAATTTTGAGGACACAAAATAAGGTATATTCTTATACTTGTTGATAACGCAACTATACTTACTTGATCCATTTATCCAATGTAGGTGTTGTATGGTTAGCGTTATAATCCTCATGCTGAGGATGACAAAGATGTGCCATTCATCCTTATCATTCAAGATGATTGGATGTTACAAATGTCATTACGTTTCTCTCAAAATAATTCATGGGCCATAGATAGCACTTTCAAGACAAATATCTTTGGACTTCCATTGTATGCTGATGTCCTACCAAACCAACATGGAATGGGTATACCCTTGTGGTTCATGATGTGCACTAATGATCCAAGTTCCAACCAAGAAAGCATTGCCTTAGAGTCAACATTGAATATCATCTTCACAAGAATGAATGGTATACGGCCCACCACTCTTGTAATTGACAAGTATCAACAAAAAGAACTGCAAGCAATATTAAAGGTAGTTAATGAAGATGAACATTGTTGGCTTTACAAAGACATGGGACATAGTATGTTGGTTTCATACTAAGAAGGCTTGGGTGGAGAATCTTCTTCCACATGTAGGGCTATACAATCTTTTAGAAGATACCATTTCATAAGTAAACTAGGAAGTGATTAATAAACTATGATTTGGTTTCTGAATTATGTATGTGGTTAGTAAACTAGGACTGTGAGAAGTTGAGCTAGAACTGTGATATGTGAACTAGGACTATGACACTAAACTAAGAATGTGGTAATTCAGACGTGGGATGTATACTCATCCTGAAGGGATTGTGCAAATGTAGATTCCAAAGGAAATACGAGATGACATCTACACATCAATGACAAATCTTATGCATAGTGTCATAGAAGATGACTTTCAACAAAAGTATGATAAGCTTTT
The DNA here is from genome assembly GCF_041138505.1 of Cibotium barometz. Taxonomy (NCBI): domain Eukaryota; kingdom Viridiplantae; phylum Streptophyta; class Polypodiopsida; order Cyatheales; family Cibotiaceae; genus Cibotium; species Cibotium barometz. The sequence continues at coordinate 16,289,140 of NC_141069.1, forward strand.
ACAATGTTACTCCACGTATGACAATGTGGTTAGATATGTCACGAATGGATGGTGTGGATATAAATGTATATGACGAAGATGGTGGTCCAAATTTGGTCGACTATTTAATTATGGAAATGTTGATACAACCAACTTGGTTGAAAGGTTGTGGTAGTACATAAAATATACTCTCTTGGATGCACAAATTAATAGGTCTGTGCTAGATCTTTTGCATGTCCTTGTTGGTGATTCCAAAACCGGCACTTGGATGGTACCTTGCTTGAGTTTTTCAGGCAAAAGCAAGAAATAGGTGATATTTTTTACTTTGTTCACATTCTCACTACATTTCAGTTGTATACATCATTAAATTCTCGCTAAACAATTGTAATTGCATGTGCTAGTTGATTTTGGGTGCTTCAACATCCATGGATCATCCAAGAAGCACACTTCAAGATCGCTCAAGGGAGAGAGACTCTTATAGCGGTATGAGAGGGATCCACCTTCTTTGCAGATTGTGAATGAAATGATAATGTTGTTCAAGATTCAAAGAGGTAGAGGTAGATCATCATCTAGAGGTTGCACTGGTGTGGTCAATTTGGAAATTAAAACTAGAAGTAACAAGAAAAGAAGAAAAATAATCTCTAGTATGGGAAGCTAGAGAGGCTAAGGTGATGGAGACCACGCTAGAGGCACGGGGAGCTAAAGATATCAAGGTGGAACTTAGCACAAAAATAAAAATGCAAATAGAATGGAGTGCTATGACTATGGTAAACTAGGGTACGTTGCAAAGGACTACTATAAAAAGAAGGATATCAAAAGTGAAAAGTTACAAGGCAAATATGCATCATCAAGTAAATACAGTGATGATAGAAGTGCGTAGCTATTTGTGATGTAACACATACTCAGTTCCATGATAGGAGATGTATCAAGATCGAGATATATGTATGTAGATTTTGGTGCCTTAATCACATGACCAATCATGGTGAGTGGTTTAGAGATACATAAAAAATGAAAAACTAGAGTATGTGGAAATAGGTGAATAGTTCACACCCCATTGCACATGTTAGTAAAGTACCATTGTCTATGCAAGATGGCAAAATGAAGCACCTAGGAGATGTGCTTCATGTTTCTAATATTACAAAAAACTTGGTTTCTGTCAGATAGATGGTTATGTAGGGTTTGAATTGAGGTTTAATCCTCAAGGGTGCTTTGTGGAAGGGGTGTAATAATCAATTGTGACCATATGTGAAAGGATTGTAAAGGTATGTCTTTTATATCCTATAATAATGACAATTGATATGTAACTCTACTCAACATGGTGTGGGCAGGACATCATTCTACAAAGATGACGGCATTTGTTGGGGATCCTTTGAAGATAGGCCATGTAATTCTAAACCAGGAGTGTCCACAAGAGCTAGTACATGTCTTTGATATGTTGCAGAAGGTCAAAGAGGGAGACATGACCTTTACTATATTGTAGTGAGGTTGCCCACAAGAGGTGCTGTTTATGGCTACCCCAATGACATTGTCCCACCATGGAATCTCTGCACATGTGAGTGATGAGATGATTTTCCCTTCATTAAGACCTTATGTGTTATTGTGTATATGTTGCGTGTATGTCATGATGCTTACATTTTTTGTGTATGTCATTATGATGCCACGTAGATGGAGAGGAGCCTGTATTGCTTAAGATTTGTGAGACCATCTTAGATGGAGAGGAGCCTGTATTGCTTAAGATTTGTGAGACCATCTTAGATGACAATGGCTCTATTATTGTCATCGGTACTGTGTATCATAGTGCAGGCGAAGTGCTGTAGGCCGTGCTGTGGCTTCTCCTTAGACACCCTGGTGAATGTGCGATGTACAACGTAGATCGAACAGGCCTTTGGACAAGAGATTAGCAACACTAACCATAGAGGTTGCCATTGAGCATCACTTTTTGCTACAAAAAATCATATCATACTCTTGTGCACATACATACCCTCATTCGTGTTGCTACCTTCACGAGCATAGTTGGATAAAACCATACACAACCTTTCTCACCTTATTATATCATTGATCTTTGCAACATGATGCATTGGGAAGATGCCTAGATGGGACAACATGGCGAGGTATGGAGTTAACATTTTTGTGCTCCAAAATAAGGGCGTTACATTTTTTGGTGGAATTAAGAGAGATGTTTTCTTTGGCAGGTGGATTTTAATGTGGACATGACTTTTGGGATATCCTGTCGAAGCATCATGTAAAGTAAGAGTAGAGCTTTATGTTGGATGTGGAGATTGTGCTATGGTAGCACAAAAATTAGGCATAAACATTATTTGTAATGATCAGGAAGAGGATGTAGTGGAGGGTGTCTTGATGAAGATTTCATCGTAGTACAGTAAACAATTCTTTATTTGTGAATATTCAAGTGTGACTGGGTTTAACAATTCTTTATGATTGTGTCATGATCATATTTTTCATATTAAAAGAGAGAGAAAGTGGGAGAGCGCATGTTGGGGTTTTGCAATAAGACATCATTCATAGTTATAATGATGTTTATGTACAACATGTCATACAAACCAATACAGAATCAACATTTTCTGCATTGTGTGGATGAATAAGGTAGTGAAGAGTTTGTAGAGTCAAGGATCTGTACGCAAAACATGAGTTAAGTATGTTGTATTGAGAAATGAGAAAGAAATATAGAGAAAGTGAGCAAAAAGAAGGGTAGAGAGAGAGAGAGAGAGAGAGAGAGAGAGAGAGAGAGAGAGAGAGAGAGAGAGAGAGAGAGAGAGAGAGTGAACAAAGAGGAGGAAAGAAAGACAAAAAGGGTGAGAAAGAGAGAAAGCAAAGAGAAGGGTAGAGAGAGAGATAGGGAGAGGATAGAGAGAGTGAGTAAAGAGAATGATAGAGAGAGTGAGACAAGGAGAGGACAGAGAGAGCTACAAAAGAGAGAGAAGGATAGAGAGAGTGAGCAAATAGAAGGATAGAGAGAGAGAGAGAGAGAGAGAGAGAGAGAGAGAGAGAGAGAGAGAGAGAGTGAGAGCCAAGAGAAGGATATAGAGAGAGAGATGGAGGATAGAGACAGTGAGTAAAGAGGAGAGAGAGAGAGAGAGAGAGAGAGAGCCAAGAGAAGGAGAGTGAGAGTGAGAGAGAGAGAGAGAGAGAGAGAGAGAGAGAGAGAGGGGAGGAGAGAGAGAGTCAGTAAAGAGAAGGATAGAGAGAGAGCGAGGGAGGATAGAGAGAGTGAGAGGGGGAGGATAGAGAGAGTTAGCAAAGAGAGAGAAGGATAGAGAGAGTTAGCGAGGGAGGATAGAGAGAGTGAGTAAAGAGATGGATAGAGAGAGAGAGAGAGAGAGAGAGAGAGAGAGAGAGAGAGGGGAGGAGAGAGAGAGTGAGTAAAGAGAAGGATAGAGAGAGTGAGCGAGGGAGGATAGAGAGAGTGAGAGAGGGAGAATAGAGAGAGTTAGCAAAGAGAGAGAAGGATAGAGAGAGTTAGCGAGGGAGGATAGAGAGAGTGAGTAAAGAGAAGGATAGAGTGAGCAAAGAGATGGATAGAGAGAGAGAGAGAGAGAGAGAGAGAGAGAGGGGAGGGGAGGGGAGAATAGAGAGAGTTAGCAAAGAGAGAGAAGGATAAAGAGAGTTAGCGAGGGAGGATAGAGAGAGTGAGTAAAAAGAAGGATAGAGAGAGAGAGAGAGAGTGTGTGTGTGTGTGTGTGTGTGAGAGAGAGAGAGAGAGAGAGAGAGAGAGAGAGAGGAGAATATAGAGAGCGAGAGAGGGAAGGAGGATAAGAGGTAAGAGAAGGATGGAGAGAGAGGGTGTCTCTATCATGAAAGAGTTTCAAAATTCTCGAGGATATATAGAGAGAGAGAGAGGGGGGGGGGAAGGAGGATAATAGGTAAGAGAAGAATATATATATATATATATATATATATATATATATATATATATATATATAGATAGAGAGAGAGAGAGAGAGAGAGAGAGAGAGAGAGGGGGGGAGGGAGGAGGGGGGGACATTGAAAGGGAGGGAGGGGGAGGCAAATCAAAGGAGAGAGAGAGGGGGGGAGGATAGAGAGAGCTACCAAAGAGTTGGTGAAGAGAAGGATAGAGAGAGAGAGAGAGAGAGAGAGAGAGAGAGAGAGAGAGAGAGCGAGAGCCAAAACAAAGATAAAGAGAGAGGGGGGGAGGATAGAGAGAGTGAGTAAAGAGAAGGATAGAGAGAGTGAGATAGGGAGGATAGAGAGAGTGAAAAAGAGAAGAATAGAGAGAGTGAGATAGGGAGGATAGAGAGAGTGAAAAAGAGGATGGAGAGAGAGGGTGGGGATATAGAGAGGGTGTCTCTATTGTGAAAGAGTTTCAAAATTCTCATGGATATAGAGGTCAAGATTTGGGTGCCGTAGGAGGGTAAAATACCTCAGCAAATTTGGTGTGAGCACCTCGTGAGTCTCTGGTAGACTCAATGTCACTATTTGCATCAAATTGTTTGATGATGTGAACGTGGGATTTGGGCTTGGCCGGTTATGGAATAGGCACGAGGATTAGGAGGCATAGGTGGGGCAAGATCTTTGTTTGTCAATGTAATGTTGGCGAATGGATCTTCCTCAGCTTGGAGCATAAGCGAGGGCTCTTGCCTGACCTAGTGTGGAAGTTCAGGGTCTTGACCCAGACATTGAGTAGGTATGGGAGACGGCACGCACTTAGGTGCTGGTTCAAAGGTCACAAAAATGGGTGGTGGCTCAAGTTGAGCCTGGTAGTACTCTACCAGTGCTAGGGCCTCCTGAAGACGTTGCTTCTTGAGGATGGCATTGAGATATGCAGACAACCATTTGGTAAGTTTTTGGGGGGCTACATGATGGGGGAGTTGCATTTTAGCACGATCATTGCTCTCAAAGGAGGACGATGTGGTCTTTGTTGAACCTGTGTGCGGATGCTCACCTGATCGTCACCTTCGCCAATGTGCTTAGAGCATTGTTCTTTTGGGATGTGAGGCTTCTTTAGCTTGGCCTACAACAAATCGTGTGATGACATTCAATGGGACAGTGGATATCTTCCAATGTTGAATGCTCAACACGTTGAGGGATGGCATGCCTTCAACTATGGAGTGAGAAACTGATTGCAAAGGGAAATCCTTGAAGTAATGGTTGATCCCACATCCGTAACATTGTGGTGTCACTGGCAAGCTTTTCTTTTGAGGGCATTCAACCACTCTATGGGGTCTGTGGGCAGAGGAAACATTGAAGAGGTGGTTTCCCTTTGCAGGGTGCATCAATGGTGTGCACAATTGGTTTAGGGTCCATGGGAGGCACATGCAAAGGGAGATGAGATGTTATGGGTGCCTTGGGGATGGCGGAGCGTATGGGCTCCAGGGGTTTAGCAATGGAGCTGGTGTGTGAATCATTCCATGAGCAATAGGGTTTGCCTAGAGAGGCAATGGTTGGAATGGAAAGATGGGCACTGGAGAAGGTCGTGGTGGCGCTATGGGTGAGTGGTTAGTTGGGGGTGGTGCCACCAGTAATACATGGTGTCCAAGAGGAGAGGAAGGTAATGTTACAAATGAGATTTGGGTTGTCATTGGCGCGGTGGCCAATTGCATGGAATAGCTTTCTCGCATATTGTCATCGAGAAAGATCGCCCATTTGCAGGCCTTATAAAAGATGGAGGGGTCCTTGACCAACATGTGGTCATGAATCCTTGGATTATGCAAGCCTAAGAGGAAACGGTCCATTAAGTGCTTGTTGTCACTCAATTTTCCCCCCTCTTTGTGAATCAAGGTACCTAAATGTGTGCAATGTAGTCACGTAAGGTTTCCTTTGGTTTTTGTTCCAATTGGAATAGTTGGATGACGGGGGTCCATTTAGGCCCATAGGGTGCAAAGCCAAGAATGAAGGCCTCTCTCGTGGCTTTGAAAGCACTTTTGTGCTGAGGGTCCAAGGATTGGAACCATTGCACTACTTTGCCTTCGAGGCTGAGTCCAAGGAGATGGACTGTGTTTGGTTACAATGTCAAAAATTTCAAATGCCTGATAGATTTGGGTTAGGACCTCTATGTGCAATATGGGGTCTTTAACTCCATGAATTTTGGGAGAAGTTTGAAATTTTTTTCCCACATGGGTTGTATATGTGAGGTTTGTGGGTGTAATTGTTGGGACATTCTCCTTCCTAGAGCTTGTACTAAAAGCTCAGTCGGAATGTTGATTTGTGGTTCAAGAGGAGGTGGTGCAAGGGCGGGGAGTGGGAGATCTATGGATAAAGAAGAAGGTACGTGATTATGCTCGAGGCATCTATCCATGCCGGGGTGCATATATGGAGGTGCACCACTAGATGAAGGCTCTTTATAAATCGTTTCGCCATCATGGCCAAACATGTGTGGCGTGGCGACATGTGAACGTGTATAATGGTCGTGTCACCCAATGGAATGGGGGCACTTGGGGCATGCACCCATGATCGGAAAGTGTGCATGGTGTGCGTGGGGAAGCTTAGAAAAGCTTCAACGGTTGCGTGGCGCGGGCCCAAAATAGGAGTTTTGGCTCACTTTTGCCTTGCGCACAGCATGAATCCACCCTTAACGTAAAAATGGTCTTTTGAGGCGTTTTATGTGTGTCAAAACGACCCTAGTGAGTTGGGGAGGTAGAACATAAGCATTACTAAAGATTTGGAAATTTTAAAAAAATTGAGTTTTTTTTGGAAGATACGTATGTATGCTTATAAGCGTACATCCATGGCTTTATGAAGGTAAGTCTATGGCCTTAGGAAGGTATGGCATGGCAATTTTTAAAAAAAAAATCCAAAAAAGAGTTTTTTGTTGGGACAGTTCGTCCATACGCTTATGAGCTTACGCCCATGGCTTTTTGAAGGTACATTCGTGGTGGCCTTAGGAAGGTACGACTGGGGTTTAAAAAAATTAGATTTTTTTTTTGGATAGTATGTCCATACGCTTAGAAGTGTATGCTTGTGGCCTTATGAAGGTACATCCAGCTTACGCCCCGTGGCTTTTTGAAGGTACATTCGTGGTGGCCTTAGGAAGGTACGACTGGGGTTTAAAAAAATTAGATTTTTTTTTTGGATAGTATGTCCATACGCTTAGAAGTGTATGCCTGTGGCCTTATGAAGGTACATCCATGACCTTAGGAAGGTACGACCGTGGCAATTTTTTAATTTTTTTAGAAAGTTTTTTTTGAGACGGTACGTAGAAGCGTACGCCCCCCGTGGCCTTAGGTGCAAACAGTCGTGGCAAGTTTGATATTTGAATTTGAATTTAAAGAGAAGTGATTGTTGAGTGAGGGACAGCTAAGATCCTTTCATTAATGAAAGGTAGGTGGGAAAGGCTAAAGTTAGAGATTACCTCTAGATTAGTGGTTTTTGACTAATTTAGAGGCACTCTAACTTAACTAAAGATTAATTCTTCTTAATCCCATTGTTAATCACCTTTTAACCCTCTTCTTTGCTCTCTAATTACTTCCAAATGGTGAGGAGTCTAAGGATGGGGATTTGATAGGTGGATAAGCACTGCTTAGGCTAGCCCAATGATGTGATCACCCCTAATGATGGATTAGCATTGTTTAGGCTAACCCAAAGATGTGATCACCCCTAATTAATCTCTCTAATTAGTTCTCTAATTAACTCACTCAAAAGAGAAAAAATTAGGTAAATAAGCCCTAATTACCACTAATTCTCACTAATTGTGAGCTAATGGAAGTGGACTAGGCATGGAATTAGATCAAGGCAAGTGTTTAGAACACTAATGTCACTCCAATTGCAAGTAATTAGGCTCAATTTTTTAGTTTTTTGCTCTTTTTAAGTTCACTAATCATCCTAACCAGTACATTAGTGATAATTAGTAAAAATTAAGAGATTGTTTATGATTTTTTGGGTTTTTCGGTAGATTAGTGTTCTATCTAACATTCCTGAGCTGCCTATGTACACTAATCTAACACAAAACATGTTTGGAAGCAAAAAATTAGCAAAAAACACTCTATGTTTAAGCAAAAACCCTCTTCTTCAAGCTCTCTAATCACCCAAATCTCTAGTTTTTTTTGCAAAAACACTTAGCTGACCTTACTAAGGCTCTCCAAGAATATTCTAGGGATAATCGAGCTCCTCAAAATAGCCATATGTACCCAAGAAGAGAGCAACAATGGTGTTCGGTTTGCTTAGGACCACATAGCACGAGTGAATGTTCCACATTTAGAGTTAAATTTAATGGGACTTGCAATACATGTGGTAAGTATGGCCATCAATCTAAGGATTGCCTACTAGTACTTAAGCATATGTTAGCAAATCAGGCACCACCAGCCTGGTCAAACACACCTCAAGTACCCGCATTGATGCCTGCACCACCTGTCGAGTAACCGTCACAACACATAGATCCAAGGAACCCAAATTTAGTCCAGTCTGTGTCGTTACCACCGCCAGTGCTTCTAGGACCACAACCTCCGCATTGGAGGGTAACCCTTATAAACCAGATGGGTTGTGAGTCACATAGTGCGTGTGGGGATTATGAAGAGGATATAGACCCCAATATCCCATATGGGATTGGTTTGAAATGACTCCCCAGTATTACATGGAGGATCATTTCGGGCAAGTCAAGCCTATATATCAAGCGTCTGCTCTTGCCACAAGAGGGTAAAACCTTAATACCTTTGCCAGGAGACCACCTCTTCAATGCTATGATTGTGGTGGACTGCATCGTATAGCGGAGTGCCCTAATAGGCTATAGAAGATCGCTACTCAAATGTAACCAAATCAAGGGAGCATGTTGGGAATGCCGGTACTTACATGTAATCGTTGTGGCATAGATCATTTGATTGCTCAATGTCCACATAATCCAAGTGCACCCAAGATTATACCATTGAATTTGATTGAGGTCACAAATGAGGCACTAGGAACCACACCTGTTGTACCCGCAAATGTAGTCACACGGTCAATGCTTCGAAATCAAAACTACATTCTTGAAGAGAGGGATACTGCATCAATTGCTCAAGCAAAGAAAAAGAAAACGCGACGAAAGAGATAGCTTAATGCCACAAGCTCCAAACCTAGTTCAAAGACTAATATAGGGACAGGAGACGACCCTCTGTATATGAATGATCCTGAAGATGATTCTGATTCAATAGAAACCATGGAGACCAAAGCCACTACTTCAAGGGAGGAACCCACTCGGGAGAGCAACGAAGGAGAATCAAGCAAATGCATAAATCAGGGGAAACAAAAGGAAACTCCTCTTGTCCCACAACCAAGTCAGCTAATGCCCTCTTGGCTACCCAGACTGATTGAGACTCTCAAAGACAAGCCACGTGGGCCAAAAACCCTCAAGAAAAAGATTGGGACTTACCCAAACCCAGTAGAGGAGATTGAACAAGTGCAACACTTAAGGGGTTTGGTGGAAGAAACACAAAGAGAATTGGAGCCAAAATCAAGATCCCAGACACGGTGTTTCCTACACAAGTTCAGCCTCACAGGAGCCATAAACCGTTAGCTATACATAGTATCATTCAGGAAGAAAGTGAGGATAGGACATCAGGAAGTGGGTAGACACCCTTCTTGCTTGAAAGAATGTTTAGTGATGAGGGAATGCCTGACCCCATCGAAGAGGAAGTGATTCCATCTTCACCAGTCCCTAGTCAAGGGCCGATATCTCAAAAAGTACCGTTGAATGTGTCCAAACTAATGGATTTCATGTCCTCTGAAATCAAAACCACGATCATATCCAAGTTATACGGATAGACGCGACACGCTTCAAGATGTGGAGGAACATTTGGATCTACAGCCCAACCTAGATGAAGACTCGGTCGTTGAAATACCTGTTAACAAGTTGGGACAGTACTTTGAAGGTGACGAATCTAATGCAACCCTCCCCATTACTACCAAGGGATTAACTCTAAAGGGAATCCTTGATGGTGGTGCTGGAGTGAGCATTGTGACTAAAAACTGCTGGGAATCTATGGGAAGACCTCACCTAGAAGTCACAAACATAGTGGTTAAGATGGCAAACGGAACTCTAGCTAAACCTATTGGAATGCTAAGGGACCTTAAGATCAAGGTTCTGGGATACAAGGTAAGGCATACCTTCATTGTAATGGATTTCTCTAAGCATCCTATGTCATATCAAATGATCTTAGGACATCCTTTCATGAGGGAAGCACAAATGGTGCATGACTGGTCGAAAAACCATGTCTACTTACAATTCCAGGACTCTGTCATTCGAGTTGATCTTGAGAATGGTCGCGCCCATCCTTTAGGAAGCAAGGTTATCATTGATAATCGATCGGATACCACTATTCACTCAGTCCCATTAAAGTATTGCTATACATGCAAAAAAGAGACCGATGATGGGGAAGATTCTCCTTATATGAATGTTCTACCGGGCATGACTGAGTCAGATAACGTAGATTGGGTACACCTAGCGGCAACCATAGACACATGGGGAAATAGAGGCACAAGTTGAGTAACACCTGAGGGGCAAGATATGCCACCATTAGTGCCAGTAAACATGATAGGTGTTATGCACTTGACTTCTGATGGCAAGAAAGTGGCAAACTCCCTTGACACTAAAAGTTGTGAAGACTCTGACCAATGCGACTCCGAGTCTGAATCTCAAGAAGAATCTGACTCTGAGCCTGATAGGGAGTATGAATCGAATATTCACCCAAGTGTGGAAGCAACGTGCTTAAGGCCTAGGACAGTAACCTCTTGCAGTTCTCATCCGAGAGTGAGGGGGGCACAAGTGAAGATCGATCAAGTGAGTCTGAATCTAATATAAACAAAAATAAAAAACTAGGTAAGAAGAAGACGAGACATAAGCGACAACGCTATTGAGCTAATGTACGAGCTAGAATAAACAAAGAGAGATCCACTGCAGAATGGCTTAGTTATGTAGGAGCATATGACGCTCATCGAAAGTTAGTGGATAATTGGGGAGAATACCTCCAAAGTGTCATGTGGTGTAGTCCGCAACCTCATGACATCACCTAATTAGAAATTGAAGAGAAGCTGAAACTAAGTCGTACTGCGAGAAGGCATCAAAACTGAGAGTTAGCTCAGCAACAAAAGGAAGCAGAATTTAAAGAAAAAAGTATGGCACAACAAGAACCGGTAGACTTACACCCCGCACCCGAGCATTTCAAATCTTTTACCACGGGGGAACGTAAAGTCATCTACACAAAAGCCCAACGAACGCCTACCAATGGGAGTAGCGGTGTCTACGATGGCCCGGTGGTAGTTAAGGAGATAGAACTAGCAGATCCAAGTGAGGAGTCTAAACCAGTTTTTATTGCTCAAGACCTCACCAAGACGGAAGAAGCTACACTTAAGATGCTTCTTAAAGAATTCAAGGACATATTTGCTTGGACATACCATGATATGAGGGGTGTTCCACCCAATGTGGTGCAACACACAATTCCAATGATTAGCACTGCTAAACCAGTCCAGCAACGTCCCTACCCATTGAATCCTAAGTATGTAAAGATTGTACAAGAGAAAATTGAAAAGCTTATAAAATATGGATTCATATACCCTATTGAGCACTCAGAATGGGTTTCTCCGATAGTCATTGTACCAAAGAAGAATGGGAAACTCAGAGTGTGCGTTGATCTCAAAAAGGTTAATGCAGCCACCGGAAGAGATCATTACCCCTTGCCATATTCGGAACATGTGCTTGAAAGAGTTGCAAGCAAGGAGGCTTATCGCATTTTAGACGGGTACTGTAGTTATAATCAGATCACAATTGCAATAGAGGACCAAGCTAAAATAGCCTTTATAATGGAGTTTGGAGTGTTTGCCTTTCGTGTCATGGCCTTTGGCAGCTTAACCAATGCACCTGCAACATTCCAACGATTGATAAACACAGCCTTTAAGGAATATCTAAGGGACTTTTGTGAAGCCTTCTTAGATGATCTTTGTGTTCATTCCTCTTGGGACGAGCACTTGATGTGTTTATGAAAAGTATTTTAAAGGTGTAGATTATATCACATCTCATTGAATCCTTTCAAATGCCAATTTTGGGTTAAACACGGAGTTATTCTAGGGCATATAGTAGCCAAAAATGGGATTTCCATCGACGAAAGTAAAATCAAGGTCATTCTGGAATTGCCCCCACCCACCAACTATAAGGAAGCCAATGCTTCATGGGCCATGTTGGTTATTATCGAAGGTTTATTTTATTCTTCACTGAGATAGCTCGACCATTATACAAGCTTCTCATTGAGTTTATTTGGACTGAAGATTGTGAGCGTGCATATGAGTTATTAAAGAAGGCCCTGGTGGCGAGTGCTCCAATCTTACAAATGCCTAACTGGGATTTAATCTTCCATGTGTATATTGATGCATCAAACTTTGCTATTGGGTGTGTACTAACTCAACCTGGAGAACATAAACTAGACTACCCCATTAGCTTTTCCAGTCACCAATTGAACGATGCTGAAATGAACTACACCACTACAGAGCGAGAAGGGTTGGCAATGATATATGCAGTAAAGAAATTTCGTTATTACCTTCTTGCCACCAAGTTTGTTTTCTATGTGGATCATCAAGCATTGTTGTATCTGGTGAACAAACCATGCTCCACAGGAAGAATCACACGATGGTTGTTGATTCTTCTTGAGTTTGATTTCATTGTTGTTGTGAGACCTGGCAAAAAACATGTCATGGCTGATCATTTGTCTCGCATACCTAATGGTGAAGCTCCTACGGGAGTTGATGATGATGGCTTACCTGAAACTTCCTTGTTCATGGTGGAGACAATGCCTAAATGGAGTGAGAAGATTGTTAACTTCTTGGTTAATGGTTTTCCACCCAAAGAGCTTCATAAAGATCTAGCTTGAAAGTTGATCAAAGGAATGCGAACCCTATTGCCTAATGGCCGGGACTCTTTATATATAAAAGAGGAAAGGATGACATTCTTAGGCGTTGTGCCCGAGAGGATGAGTATCTATATATTTTGCAAGAGGCACATATGGGCGTAGCCGATGGTCACTCTTCAAGAGACTTAACTACGTGAAAGATATTGCAATCAGGGTATTGGTGGCCCATTATGTTCCAAAATGCATCACTTTTTGTGAAGGGTTGTGATGAATGCCAATGCTACAAGAAACCCTAGCAGAAAGATCAGATGCCCCTACATCCAATTAAAGTAAACCAACCGTTTGAAAAGTGGGGTTTAGACTTTGTAGGTCCAATTAGCCTAGCAGCCCCCCCGTAACACACAATCTCGCTATATTATTGTGGGCACTGACTATGTGACCAAATGGGCTGAAGCGAAGGCGACACATAAGGTAGATGTGAGGACAACAGCCAAGTTCCTCGTTGAAAATATAATCACATGCTTTGGTTGTCCTTTTGAACTTGTGAGCGACAATGGTACGCATTTTATAAATGAAGTGATTAAGGAGCTCACAACAATAAATTTCATGATATCCCATTATAAATCTACTCCTTATTATCCGCAACAAGCGAATGGCCAAGCCGAGAGTACCAACAAGACAATCTCTATTCTGACAAAGACAGTTGAGGCTCATCGCACAGATTGGGATCTAAAGCTTACGTCAGCTTTATGGGCCTATCGTACTGCGTACAAAGTGGCTATTAATTGCACACCATTCAAAGATGGTATATGGCCAAGAAGCAATCATGCCATGGAAATTTGTCATTCCTAGTCTTCGTGTTGCTACTCAAGAGGGCTGGGATGATAATCCCTTAGTAGAGCGTTTGTATATCCTTGAGCGGTTAGATGAAGAAAGACAATTGGCGGTGTACAATCCCCTTGTAGAGAAGGATAGAAGGAAGAAATGATTTGATCGCCACCTGAAAAACAAGGACATCACAAAGTTGGGGATAAAGTCCTGATATATGGAGTGCATAACGAAAAGAAGAAGCTAAAATATGCCGGTAAAGGACCGTACAGAGTATGTGAAATTACCCCGCAAGATACCATCCGAGTGGAGACTCTCGACAGAATTGAAACCGTTGGATTCCTCAATGGGAGTAAATTCAAAAGATACTATGACCCCCTAAGCCAAGAGGAATTACATGCAATCCATCAAAAGAAGGCAGCTAAAGAACAGGCTGAGCTTAAGAAGATACAAGTGAGAGTTAAAGCTAAAGAACGTCAGCAGCGTGTTAGGCACCAACGAGAGGCCAACTTGGGGATTATGCAAGCATTTTTCGAGGAGGCAGAGGAGGATTCACTAGAATCTGACCCGCCTCTACGATACCCAATTGAGCTACAGAGTCCTTACGGGAAGGTGCTATATAATGCATTATTGGATATGGGAGCTCAACACAATTTGCTGTCATATGGAGTGTGTTGTCAACTTGGAAAACCACCCTTATCCAAGAGTACCATCCAAGTTAAGGGTATCAATAAGAAGAAAACCACTGTCTCGGGAATTCTGCACACTCCTGTTGCCTATGATAAGGGGACTGTGGTTCAAAGCTTTTTGGTTATTCCTGTTGGTACCATGGAGGGAACTGTAAACTTAGGGCGCAAATGGATGTTAGCCACCAAGTGCAATATTGATTGGGCAACCAGGCAAGTTACAATGCAAGAACTTGCTCTCAACCTGACCACTCAGGGTCCGGCACCTAAGCCATCAACTCTGGACAAAACGCTAGATAAGGAAAAATCACAAAGTCAAGTGGCTACACCATCTTTGATTGTTTGCCACCCCTCTAACGCTTCAACGCCAAGAGTGGAGACAGGCAGTGTGGTCCCCAAGGCTTTGCTTACTTTACTGAAGAGTACATACAAATGGGTCCCAAAAGCTTCGTTAACGACTCTACCTCTACTGCTCAATCTCGTTCAGACAAGAAGCCTCACAAGTAGGAAAGAAGCTACGTGCCCTAGAAAAGGCAAGGTAACATCACGTTGGATTTCTAAAATATTATTAGCATCCCAAGGGTACTACGAAGGGAATGACCAGATTTGGGTCCCTAAACATAAGCTAAATTCCTTTGCATCGCCTGTAAAATCTTGTAAGCCAAATGTTGCCACCCCAACGACAATTCAAGACCGTGGTAAGGGAAAGGTAACGGAGTACTCCACACCACTTCTTCTAGAGCTAGTTTGGATTCCCAAAATGATATCAATCGATACCACCTAGCTCATGAAGGGGGGAGTCACAGGAAACTTCTAGCTCCTCATGCCATTCACACGCTGATATAGAAGAATCTGCACGCTCTACACATACCCTTGTCAATACCCACCAAGAAACCAATGAGTCTACGTCTCCCCTTGTAAATGTATCGTCTCGGAAGCCATATCCTCCGTTCGTTCATGGGAGCGTACACTACCATCTCTGCAACTTGATGTGGCCACAAGGGTCATAAAAGCTATCTGCCCACATCACCACCTATAACCCACTGGACAAATTGGTTCCAAGGGGCTACAACATCATTGTAAAAAAATGATCTACCCAAGGAAGGGGGGAGCATGTACTCACGTTCGACATTCTATTGCTTCCTCCCTAACCTTCTTCCCCCTGACCATGTAACTTTCAAATTCGAGGGAATGTATATATATAGCTTCATACACAAAAAAAGAAAAGAAAAGAATATATATATATATATATATAGTAAAAAGAGCAAGAGCACATTAAGAGGAGAGTTATCCGCACACAATTAGAAACAAGATTGACATGTCTTCATGAACCTACTGATGCTATATCTGTGTTTGCAGATATGGCAGATGCATGAGCATCACATACTTCATCCACTCCCACCTTTGGTGAGAGGTATCATCTGTACCTTTCTCAGATATTTCACATGTGCTATCCTATAATTAAAACCGAATTGGGTCATATAGATGTACTAGCCAATGAGGGAAATGTTGAGGAATTAGAATGGCTAATTCGCCTATTGACCACGACTGACCCCTACTCCATAGAGGACGTATCCCCGATAGCCCAAGTCTTTACTTTTCCACAGGATGACTATCCTCGCATAGTTACATTCTTGATGACGAGTCTATGTGGATGGGAGGACGAAGAAGATATATCTGATGATGAATGGACAGATGAAACTCATGGCACTACCGAGGCTGATTTTATTTATTTGGATGATGCGGATAGAGGCTTAGCCTTAGGGCTATAGCCAGAACTCTACAACATCCTCTTACCTTGATCCTCATTATTAGTGTGGTGACTGGTATGTAGGTTAGTGTTTTCAAGTTGTTTCTAGTTTTGTGTCCTTAAACGAGTCCTTATTTGAATATTGGTTTTGTTTTTATTAAAAGGATTTTTAAAAGAAATTATAAAGTTGACATTTAAAAAGTGTACATGCACGTTTATTATGCACGTGTGCTAAGAGTTGAATGAAAGAATGATAAAAAGAAGCAAAAAAAGTTATTTTCGTCATATTAGTTAGTTGTCAAGTATTGTTTTCTTCTTCCTTGCTAAACAATATACTTGCTCTCTTTTCTGTTCATGCTATCTTACATAATTGTTGGCACACCCAAGTCTAGTGGATTGTAGTGATTGTCTTGGCTCTTCAAGTCTTAGGCTAAACCTTCTAGCTATCCTTGTCTATGAAACCTGTAAAGCCTCAACAATCTACTACAACCAAAAATGTTGACGAGCATGTTGATGAAGGAGTCCAGCTCGTGGACCTCGTTTATGGTAATTTGAATAAGTGAAGGAAACTTATTTTGTTGAATCTTTTATGACGAACACTTATATGAAGGTTAGAATCTTATATCTTAGCTTTCTGTTTTATATTTCTAGAAATTGGACTCTAAGTCACCTTCTTCTTCTCCTTTCACCCCTCAAAAGAGCTCTTAAAAAAATACTAGTCCAAAGAAAACTTCTGGATTCTCAGGATTTAAAAGGGCTATGAGTTTGGCTACTACAAACAAAAGAGCTCTTAAAAAAATACTTGTCCAAAGAAAACTTCTGGATTCTCAGGATTTAAAAAGGCTATGAATTTGGCTACTGCAAACAAGGAAAGAATGGCCAGATTGAATGAAGGTTAGATAAATGTGTTCTTTCCTTCATTACATTAGGTGTCCATAATTGCAGTAAATCTTTAAAAGAATTTAGGGCTTTGTAGCAGCAGGGGCTGAAAAATGTGTCCATAATTGTAGTAAATCTTTAAAAGAATTTAGGGCTTTGTAGCAGCAGGGGCTGAAAAATGTGTGGCTAAATTTGTTGTTGTCCCTTCCAACCTTGAAGAAGCAAACTAAGTAGTTGAACAAACATCTATCATTCCATGTTGCCAAGGAATAAAACGATGTCATGTATTATCTTTGCTAACAATTTTTGAGCTCTCAGAGGATATAAACTTCAGGTTTGCCTTTGAAGGTAAGGTTCTAGCAAAGTATGGCACATACAAGGCATTGAAGGGTCCTTGGGCAAAAGTTTTGAAAGCTGATCTTGCAGATATACATGTTGAGCATACCATTACATTGGTAGTTTCAGAAGTGTTTATTTCAAGATTTGTGGAAGTGATAAGTGTTTATAGCTTTTTACGAATTGAGGGTGCTATTGTTGTGAAGGTTAAAATTTTAAATGATGGTTGCACAACAGATTTTTCCTTGCATGTGGATGCATTCCCTTGTGATATTTCTTTCTTCCTTGAAAGGAAGATAAGCAAGTTTCTGTCTCAAGTTTTATCTAGTGGAAATACAAGTGGTCCATCAGTGGATGTGGCCACGATTGCATGTGTAGTTGTGAATATTGATAATGTGCCAAAGGGGAATGGAGGACAACTTGAACAATTAACAATTGTTGATGGTCCACTTTCAACAACAGATCTTGCAAGTGTAATTCTCTTAGCTCTATTGGCTGTCAAAATTAGAATTTTCCATTGCTATTGCTTGGTGTAATTCTTCTTGTATCTTGTAGCTCTCTTTTGTGCCTGAACGGCATTCTGAATATCATCGCATTGTTAATGATTTCCAAGAGAGTGGCATAACCATGTATGTTTCTAGAAATATAGGTGTATGGAAGCAAAGAAGCGACACTCTATCAATTCTAGATGGGACAATCCTAACTAGTATTCCTACACCTCGTATTTAAAATGAATTGATGGATTCTTTCACAAGGCAGGTTTCCATTTTGGCATATGGGAAGAAGGTGAGATATGCTGAACTATTGCTTTCATTAGTTTTTTTTTTTTTGCTTTTCTTCTGAATTTATCATTGCATTTTAGGTTTTTGGGAGCTTGCAGATTGTCAACCTAAACAATGTGAAGGTTAACTACATGTGCAATAAATGTAAAGGCAGTAGAGTGAGTCGACAAGCACTGGATCAGTTTTGTTATGCATGCTCAAAAGCAACAGTAGTCTCCCAAATAGCAACTTTGCAAGAAGCGAGGATTACTTTGCGCGACAGCTCCCAAAAAAATTTCATACTTTATGGTGCTAATGTAGACAAGGTTCTCTGCCTTGATGAACCTTTTTAAAAGTTCCATGAAAGCTAAGGCCACCTTGGCTAATGTTAGGAAGGTTGGTGCATTCTCTATCAAACACCACCAAGGCCATGTTGTAGATTTTTAGCGCGATTAAGGAAACTAGCTTTATTAAAGCAGCTTGTTTCTTGTATTTGTCTCAAAGCTGCCTGTTTCTTGTATTTGTCTCAAAGCTGCACCCACTTTGATCTACAAGCCACTTTATTAATCTTCTATATCTAGTTTTTTGTTCATATAAAATAAGAACATTAGTTAAGCCTTGTTTTTCTTTCTATGCATGGTCTCAATTTGCAAAGAAGCATACCTTCAAGTGATCTCATCCAAATGGCTCAATGCAATCAACATGTAATAAAAAGAAAAGCAACCTTGTAATCTCTAAGAAATGACGACACCAACATATTCTTTGAAGATATAGTGCAGAAGTACTCTAAACGTCAAAGCACGTTGGTAAAAATTTGCTTAGCTGAATATGCAAGCCTCTACAAGATAAAGAATGGCAAGGAAAGAAAAATAAAGAAGCCATGAATCATATGTTTTTGCACTTCAATCAACACAAGGATCCAATTCGCTTTGACCATGAGAATTTTCTCCTCTACCTGCCATTCAAAGATTGTGAGGACACTATTTTGACAAAAGGAAACACATGGTATGACGTATACCAAAAAAACATAAATGTCATCAAGAAAAATGTAGAGAAATTCACAAAGACAACAATCCCCATGAATAGAGATCTTGAGGAGTCAAAAGATTCATTGAGCACAACAATGGATAATCGATGCAACTATGATATTGGGCTAGACATAGAACAACGTAGAACCCGACTAAACAACGATCATTCCATGCATAAAAATTACAAATTCATGCCGAATTTGGAAAACCACGGTGCAATTAGAACACTGAACAATGAACAACGGCTAGTCCACGATGACATAATGCTTTGGAAAAGATTGCAACCAGACAAAGCCTTAACTGGCGGTGCAGGCATAGGGAAAACATTCACAGTTCACCTCATAGTCCAAGGATTCCTTAGACACTATGCACAAACAATCGATAATGATATTGACTTGCCAATAGTGCTTCTCATGGCCTACACAGGCAAAACTGCATTCAACATAGGAGGCATAACAATTCACTCAGCATTGCATCTTCCATTGATAACACACACACCAACCAGTCTAACAAGTGAGAAACTTGACAACCTTAGTACATTATACAAGAACCTAAGGCTACTTGTTTTTGATGAAGCATCACTAATTGGATAAACCATGCTTAATATCATTGACACTTGTCTATGTTCAATCAAACAAAACCATGCAGAAGCATTTGGCGGATTGGATGTCATACTTTGTGGTTACCTTTTTGCCAAGCTAGTCTAGTCAAAGATAATTGGATGTTCAAAAAACCAACATGTTCAACAAGTCTCATCGAGCAATTATATTGGCAAAACATGATTCAATGTTACGAGTTGAAGACAACAATGGGCAACATACAACATTAGCATTAAAGAAAGGCATAATAGTTGACATATGTGCAGGCAATATAGATATTCTTAATGGACTAGTCAATGGTGCCAATGGTATATTTCAGCATGCAAACACATTAGAGCCATGCCCAATACTATGGATTGATTTTCACAATAGCAACATAGGTTTAAAATGCCGGTATGAGAATTAGCATCTGTATGACCAAACAATATCACCAACATGGACACCATTGCACCAAATCACAAAGGAATTTCAAATAGGGAATAATTCTTTGAACACAGTCACAAGAAAACGATTTCTAATAAAGCCAGCCAATGCAAGAACAATACACCGATCTCAAGGGCTAACAATGGCAAGTGTAGCATTCGATCCACAAAAGATTCAAACTCATGGACTTATCTACACAGCTCTTTCTCGAATCGCATGCACAGACAATCTATTCTTACTCGATAGAGTGCAAAAAGGACACATCAAGGTTGATAGCACCGTGCTCAGAGAAATAACACGTTTGCAAACCACAGTAAAATGAGAATGCAAGTAGAGAACAATGCCATCATACAGACAATCCCATATAATCATCGAGTCTTTGAACACTGTCTCATTTAATACACATTAAGAAGACATATTGGCAGACAATAATCTCATGGATGCCGATATCTTGTGTCTCCACCAAGAGACAAGGAATAAAACATCAAGAGAAGCTATACTTCCCGGTTATGTCCCGGTTATGAACGAACTTTCTTGTTTTGATGGCTATGGCCTATCACTTCTATACAAACAAACATAGTGTCTGATATCAAGCAGAAAAATAGCAAAACAAGGAATAGAATTGATACATGCCACCTTCAAGAACGAATGATTTGACACAATGCATATAATTGGAATATACAAATCCCCTAGAACCAACATTAACACCTTTACAACACTTCTACAAGACCTTCTAGTAGAATTACAAGACAACAACCCAATCATCATCATCGGTGACTTCAACATCAACTGGAAAGACACATCACAATCTTCGTGCATTCTTGGCAAGACTCTTCACCCAATGTCATGCATTCAAGTGATCAATTAACCAATAACAATCCACCGATCAACATTAAACCACAACTGGAAAAACACCAACATAGAAACAACTATCTCAGGAACAAACTATTGCTATTGGTCTGACCACTCGTCAACTTACATTCTCATTCCAAAGGACTAAATTCACAATCCTTAATAATCAAACTCCTCTTCAAAAACACCAAAGAGAACAAAAATAGAGAAATCAAAATAGACCAACAAACTACTTTTCAGAGTCCTTCAAGGTTTTTTTATTTTTCACAATGCTTTTTTGCTTTTGTGAGCGACGTATGTTATGCATATGGACTTTGCGCATGCACGAATGGACCTGGATATCAGAAGCTCCAACCAATTTTTTTTTTGCCTTTTCTCATATGGTTTTCATTCTCGATATGCATATGAGTATGCATTATGGGCTTGAGTGTACCTTTGTGCTTGCCTTTATCCTATTATACTTATAAATATTACCTTCGGTAAAGAAACACACCTAGGTGGCGCCTCGTGAAACTTTTCACCTTGTTTTTTTAACTTTTACTTTTTTTTGAACGTCCAATTACACTCATACCCCTGCCTGGGTAACACGCTCGCTCCTCAGTGCTGCACTGAGCGCGTTTCACGATGAGGAGCGTTTCTGCGCCTAAACATGATGATCCGCAGCCTCCACCATATTCAGAGTGGCCCCGTCAGTGGCATGCAGGGGTTCAATGCGACCATCATCATGAACGGAGGGGCCACGAAACAGTCATCAATGGAACCACCTGGTACCAGCAGCCCCCGTCTCAACGCCATGGCGAGGGAGGGTCTCAAAGCTATGGCGGTAGAAATTTCTCTGTCACCGATCCAGCTATGTCAGCAAGGTATGGTAACCCTGTTAATTCACTTGATTTAGATGGTGGGCCTAGGAGAGAACCTACACATCACCGGAAACCTCATGCTGTGGTCATGCCACATTCCCCTTATGGTCATGGACCGGTTAGGGGTCATTCACCCATGCCTTATTATGATGTTTCTTTTGGAGTCATGCCAATTTACTCTTATGATGATGGATCACATGACACCTTGTCTTATAATGAAGGACAACATGGTGTCATGCCAAATTACCCTTATGTTGGACCAGGCAGAGCACATGGAGGTTACCCTTATGATGGGCCAGGTGGGTCACAGGGGAGGGCATATGACATCATGCCAAGCCCAGCTAGGGCACATGGTGCCATGCCAAGCCCAGCTAGGTTACGTGATGCCATGCCAAGACCAGCTAGGGCACTTACCAGCCATGAAACTTATGTACAGGCCAATAGCTTCCATGCCTCATTCGGTGCGCCCCCACATGGTATTCAAATGCCCGGTAAAACAACCACACAAGTTGTGGCATGGTGTGGCAAAACCATGCCTGTCACAGTAACCAGCCAGGCAGCTGCAGTGATAGAATGGATTCAGCGACAGACTGGAGATCTTTTTGGCATTGATCTTGAGTGGAAGCCAAATCGTCTGAAAGGTGAGGACAACAAGGTGGCCCTTCTGCAGCTATGTGGACCTAATGAATGCTTGATAATTCAATTGCTATACACAGACGTGATACCAGACACCCTGGTAGAGTTTCTTCTCAATCCTAAGAAATGGCTTGGAGGCGTAGGGATTCGGAAGGATGCCAACAAACTTGAGAGAGATCATGGGCTGGCATGTCAAGGGCAAGTAGAGCTTGGTACCCTTGCCTCTGAAAAATTGCAGAGGAAAGATTTGCAGGGGGGAGGATTGAAGAAGCTGGTCGACCAGGTGCTCGGGATGGCACTTGTGAAGATTAAGAAAATTACTTTGAGTAATTGGGAGAAGAAGTACTTGGATGAGAAGCAGATTGAGTATGCATGT
Source organism: Cibotium barometz (assembly GCF_041138505.1). Classification (NCBI taxonomy): domain Eukaryota; kingdom Viridiplantae; phylum Streptophyta; class Polypodiopsida; order Cyatheales; family Cibotiaceae; genus Cibotium; species Cibotium barometz. The sequence continues at coordinate 16,311,915 of NC_141069.1, forward strand.
ATTGATGCTTGGGCAGGCTTTGCAATCCTGCAAAAACTGATGGCTCAGGAGACTGGAAATTCGAGTGCAGCAGCTTGACAATGTAACAAATTCGGGGATTCTTGATTTTCAGTGTGAACTTACATCTTATGTGTGTGATATTTTGTTAACGCAACAACTGTACATGAACCCGGTATTTTAGAAGGTGTATTAGCTTTGCTTGATGGTTGGGAATGTTATATATGGGCTCTAGTGATAAGATTGAGCATGTACATATAATTTGTATTACCTATTATTGATCTTTTACAATGCACACATACTGTTAGTCTAAGGTGGCCATGATAGTTGTTTAGTTCATGTTGTACATCTATATTGCAACTGGGCATACGTCTTTGTCTTTAAGCAGCACCAATTTTGTATTACTGATAAGGTTCTTTTCAGGCATCTCCCCTGCCCACATTGGACAGGCAGGGTTGGACGGGTGGGATCCCCTGCTCATGAAGATTGGTTTGATAACCAGAGCCCCTACCGGTTTAATTTTGGGAGCCTAACTTATATCTTTGGCTGAGGTTGCTTAATAATGATATATCCCAATATGCCAATGCTTGCAATCCTTAGAGACTACCTTCCAACTTAATATCTAGTGTTGCGAATCCCACAGCCTCAGAACCAGCTAGTTAAATTGCTGACCTAGAATTAGGGTTTGATTCTAGGGAGGGAGCTTGACTGGCTACTACATCCACAAGGAAGGTATCTATGACTGAGGCCAGTTGATGCTGGTATATTGCAAACTGTAGGGCCGTGGACCCAAAACCTGTGCCTGCAGTCTCAGCATGACGGGCCTCTTGCTCCAACAACATAGGAACAAGCTCCTCCCATGCAATGCTCTCACGCATTTTGGATGTCAGTAAACTAGTATAGAACACATCATACTGTGGGGGAAGACGGCACAGCAACATCACTGCCATATCTTCCGAGCTGATGCTCTTCCCACACGAGGCAATCTCGCCTCGGAGTTCCTCCATCTTATTAACATGGTCTCGTATTGACTGGGTCCCAGTAAACTGTAACTGATGCAACTGATTCTCAAGAGCAAGACATCTAGAGAAGGTCCTTACCTCATAGAGACTGACAACCTTTGCCCAAATCGCCGAAGCATCACGATACTCCTTGACGTGGGAGAGCACACTGCTAGTGCAGTTGAGGTAGAAGATGTGAGGGCAAAAGAGACCAAAGGACCAAATATACGAAAGATCAGAGCAAATCACAGAGCATGCAATGGTGATATGTATATAAAAGATGAAGTCCAGTACAGGAGCTCTATGTGAGACTCCGAACAAGCAGAGACGGCTGCTGTCCCAAAAACGCAGATGACAATCCCGAAGTAAGCCTGATGTGAGCACCGATATATGCTTGATGTAGGGCTGAGAAGTAGGTGCTGATGTATCCCTGACGTAGGGCTGAGATGTAAGTGCTTATGTCCTGATGGCTGCTGATGGAAAAACGCAGAAGTGAGCTGTGGTGAAAAATGCAGAGTATGCACCATGGACCAGCAGCAGCAACTTGTGATAAAACGCAGAAGAAACACTGCAGATGGAAGGGTTCCACCTGTTTGTAGGCGGCCTGTTCCAACACCAGCAGCCGGTACAGAAGCACGCTGAAGGGCTGTCCTGAAATGGGCGATCAATCCAGCAGGGGAAAAACGCTGATGAGCAGTGGACAACCAGCTGAGCAGTAATTGTTAGTTGGTGGTGAGGTTTAAGAGGCGCCTCATATGTATATGAGGGCATGGTGTTGGTCGGCCAGGAGATAAATAATATAAAAGAAAAAGGTGGCCCTTTTGGGGCTGGGTTAAATACCCTTTTTGGGTATATTTTCACACACCCCCTCTCCGACCAAAAAGGGATCATGAGAGAAGATGAGGAGAAAAAACAGATTTGGTTGTCGAAGATGAGGATTCATGTGAGTTGAGACCGGAGTAAAGGCTTTTGGGATTGGGAGGTACTGGAAGAATGCCACAATGCAAAGACTTTGTCCTCAAGGCCGGGGAGCGGGAAACCCGGAGGTTGGTCAACGTAGACCTCCTCTTTGAGAATGCCATTTAAAAAGGTACTCTTAACATCCATATGATAGACTGGCCATTTGTGGTGGGCAGCTAGATTGAGTAAAAGACGGATTGTGGTCATTTGAGCAGCGGGTGCAAAGGTCTCGTCGAAATCAATGCCTTCTTTTTGGCGAAAGCCTTGCACAACGAGCCGGGCTTTGTATTTGTCCAAGGTACCATTAGCTTTAAATTTGGTGTGGAAGATCCATTTGGTTCCAATGACCTTCTTATGATGAGGGCGATCCACAAGGGACCGCGTGCCATTACGGTCAATGCTTTCGAGTTCTAGTTTCATAGCCTGTTTCCAGGATGGAATTTTAATAGCATCTTTCCACAATGTTGGCTCATCATGTGCCACATAGTCTGCGGAAAAAACAGAGGTGAATGAGGCACGAGGAGCGAGTCTGGTGGACCGACGAGGACCGTCCAAAGGGATATCAAGGGGAAGCATGCCAGAATCACGCATGGTTTGTTGATACTAGCGAGGTAAAGGATCCCTGGGTGGTTGTCGGGAGGAGGAAGCCTCCTCAAGAGGTGAAGTTTAAGGTGACTATGGGGTTCATTTGGCACAGTCTGAGATTCTTGTTCAATTGGTATGGGCAACGGAAGGCGAAGTAAGTCTCGCTCATTAAAGACAACGTCTTGACGAACGAAAACTTTGTTTGATCGTGGATCAAAAACTTTGTAAGCCTTTGATTAAGAAGAGTAGCCCACAAAAATGAGCAACTCACTCCTTGGCTCAAGCTTGCCCCTTGTATCATTTGGAGTGTGAGTGTATGCACGACACCCAAAGACACGGAAATGGGAAACAGTTGGCTTTTCGCCAAAAAATGCCTCAAATGGAGTCTTGCGGGGAACAGCAACCGTGGGGCAGAAGGTACACCGCAGTGTTGACCGATTCTGACCAGAGGCATTCAGGCAGCTCAGCTGCAAAAAGCATGGAGCGTGCCATATCCATCACAATTCGGTTCTTGCGCTCGACTACATTTTGTGAGGGAGAGTTGGTGGACGTGAGTTGGCGTTGAATGCCCTGATCTTGTAAGAACTTAGTAAATTGATGGGAGAGAAATTCACCACCATTGTCACTATGAGCAATCCCAATTGAGACGCACATTTGATTAGTGACTAACCGAACCCATGTGGAAAAATATTGGAAAGCGTCGGATTTATGCTTTAGGAAATATACCCACATGTACCTTGAATAATCATCAACAATCAGCATGTTGTAGAGAGATCCATTCAAGGAAGGGCTTGGGGATTGGCCACTCAAGTCGAAATGAATCAATCTAAGGATTTCCAAAGCACGATGAGTAGCATGTTGTGGGAATGGGGAGCGATGTTGCTTACCCATTTGACAGGGCTGACAGACATCCTTTGTCAGTTTGAGGCTGGGTAAACCTGCAACTAACTTGTCTTGAGATAGCTCATAGAGTGCGGCATAGTGTAGATGACCATAGCGAAAGTGCCATAGTCGTTCAATGTCGGAGGGAGCTTGGGTCACATAGGCCCAAACCCGATGAAACTCTGAACCAGTAGAAGATGGCTTAGTTAGAAAAGTAGACATCCTATACAAATCATCCTTCTGAGCTTGACCTCTGGCAACCACAAGACCGGTAGTTTCATCAATTACATCGACAACTCGTTTGTTGAATGAAGTAAACACCACGATCGAGTTGGGTTAGCTGGGATATAGAAAGAAGGTTGAGGCCTGAATTAGGGACAAGATAGACATTGTCCAAGGTAGCCTGGTTGGGGCCAGTATTGGTGTCAAATAAGACAGTGCCAATGGATTTTATGGGCATCATTGTGTTGTTGCCACATCGAACTTCTCGCTTAACGGGACGCTGAGAGATGAAAATGTCAGCATTGCGTGCCATATGGTGAGTAGCTCCACTGTCAACTACCCAAGTGACAGGATGGCCACAGGGAAGAGTTGGATGGGCCTCAATAATGGGCGCAGAAGGATTGTCAGGTAACTGACAGATCTGAATGAAGGCAGAGGCTTTCTCCCGCGGATGGGGAGTAGTGGTTAGAATCAACCTTAAATGTGACCTGAGCAATATTGGCCGAGGGGTCGGGATGAGATGTAAGGCTTGAAGACCAGTCAGACATCTCTTTAGGAGTGGTGAAAGAAACTGACTGGGAAGGTGGGGCTTGAGCAACCTGACTATTGGCTCGCCACCACCGAGAGGAACGCGGCCAAGTAGAACCCAGAGCGGCCACCTATGCTGGTAGGAGTGATCCCTGTTGTCGCCTATGGCTAGGAAAGCCTCCTTGATGTCACCCTTGCTTGAAAACACCTCCACGGATGTCGCCTAGGATGGGGGAGCCTCCTGGAGCCCTTTGCAGAAGCCGCCTAAGCCTCTAGATGGCACCAATGGGGATGCCTTCCTGAGGAGAAGCCTCTTGTGCTGACGCCTTGGTCCTAGGATGATGAAACGCAAGAAAACGCAACCTTATCTTGCATAAACGTAGTAAAAATGCACCATAAACGCAATGGTTTGCCACTCCTCCTGGTTTGCCACTCCTCCTTGGTCGCCTATGCTCCCTGAATAGATCCGTCTATGCCGAGGTCATTTTTTGGCGATGATACCATGTGTGAATGGCAGCGGAAGTGATAGAGCACACACATGCACCCAGTGTTCGCGCTCTTTCCCTTCTTGCTTCATTAATTGGTTGTAAGTATGTCAATTGCTCTTCTAATTATGTGTTTTAATTGTTTTCATTCATCGTTGGTCGTTCCCTCTTGCATTTTTTTGTTGTGCCGGGCGTTTGGTGATTGTTTTTGATGAATTTTAGGTCCAACACATAACGGTTCATTAGGATTTCCACTTCATCACAACACATGAACCCATCAACCTACCCGAGCCTAACGATGAGCTTGACCAATCCCACTTCCTCTATGTCTTGACACAAGGGGGCATGCATTCCTCCGCCACCTCGATCACATAGTAGTCTGGTTGGATGCCCATATTTAAATGCACGGAATCTGTTGGCCTTATCTCATTGTGACAGCCTCTAACATGTGCAGGATTGGCCTTGGCCCATTGCTTGGTGACCACAAAGGTTTGCTGAGCATACTGATACATGTCATAAGTATATACATTTTGCATGATGTTAGTGAGGGTTTGGAGCTGAAATTTGAAGATTACTTCCATCTTATTGTACACCACCCTCAACATCTGTGGAAAAAAGATTGACACCAGCAGAGGTTTGGACACAGGTGGAGCCTCTCAGAATAGAGGGCCGGTTGTAAGTTACTGCTCTGGTCATGTTTGTGGTTCACAGATTTACTTGTATGGTGTCATGCCGCCTGGGAGGAGTTTTGTAAAACCCTCATGCACATCAGGACAAAGGTCAAGTTCTTCCGAGTGCCCATACCATAGTCACATGGAACGCGGAACGGGAGCGGGAACCAAGCCCGATTTCGGAACGGGGAACGGAACGTTTGGACTCGGAACGGGAACGACACGTCATCATGAGAGAGAGAGAGAGAGAGAGAGAGAGAGAGAGAGAGAGAGAGTCTAAACTCTAAAGAGCAGAGTGAGTTAGTAGAGAGAGAGAGATCGCAAGATAGAAAATGTGGACATTTTGTAACTTCATAGCTATAGGAATGAGAGGTTGTGAGACTCTGTTCCATTCCATGCTCCCCACATACATCCGTTCCCGGAACGTGAGTTGTGTGAGTAGCCGCCTCACACGTTTCATGACGTTCCCACGCTCCCCACATGTGCTAAGTGGCGTTCCCACATTCCAAGCATCTGGGAACGACGTTCAATGTGACTATGGCCCAGACAGTAGACATGGGATGCTTACAAGTACATTAGTCTCAATGTACCTATGTCCCTCTTCAATTTTCTGATTTTGCCAGATGTCCCTCACACCGATGAGACTGAATGGCTCAGGGGCATTCTCAAATGGTTACATGAGTTTAGGAAAGTTGAGCACCCCAACGTCAAGGCTACCAGAAAGTTTTTACTCACCATTTTGATGTTGCACCGCTGCCCCTTAATAGAGTAACAGTATGCAGTCACCAATGCTACTAGCACTAAGATGTGGAGCCTCAACTATGGGCGTAATTATAAGTAGTTATTCCATTACTTTAACTTTTATTACCAAGCTACTTCACACAACTTCTCGAAGATATGAATGACACCTGTTTTTGCTTGCCACACGAATTCTTCAGTAGACAGTGCTTAGAACCAGAACACCGCCTTTTATTCTATCAAAGGCGCATGGCTAGTGCTTAGAACTAGAACAACACCTTTTGCTCTATGAAAAGCTCATGGCTAGCGGCTACTTACGGGCCACACATTTTTTTACTACTCCACCTCCTCAGACTGAGCCTCGGCACTAAGTAATGGTGCCCCTTCAAGCCCGCTCAGGGACAAGCAAGCAATAGGCAGGGTAGAGTGTTAACCAGCCTGAAGCACATGCCATTGCTGCTACAACTTTTGCACTTTATAATGATTGTCATTGTACTAATCTTACGTAAGAGTTTCTTTTTCAATGTGGCACCCAGTAGTTTTAAGTCTAAGCATCATTGCACCAATGAATGTGTGCAGTGCAATCATCTCGATTAGGATTTACCCCATAGCTTCACCAAAAATTGCAACCCCCTTTGTTCACTAGAGTTTTCAAGAAAATAAGCGTTTTCAAAGAAAACCAATGTAAAAAAACCCTTGGTGAAAACCTTATTTCTTGAACGACCAAAGTTTCTTGAGACTCTTTTTTTTTTTCCCCAATGCGAAACAATAGATTTTTGTATTTATCCGGGTAATATATACAATGGCTCAGAAGCCAGAGTCAAAAGGTAACCAGTCAGAGAGCATGCTCAATGACTTTAATAACCTGAGAGAGTCTACACTTCTTATCACATAGTTTCAGAAATCTAACCCATGTCCTAAGCAGCCTCTTTAGCCTGGAGATGGGACTAACCATTAGCCAAGGGACTCCTTTTAATGCAGCCTGGTTCCTAGCCCACCATATTGGTTCAATCACCAGAGCCCTCATAACCTCCCAAACCTCCCAAACCAGTTGAGAGAAATTTACTCTACGACCAAGCAAAGCTTGCTTCCACGACACCCTCTCAATCAAGCCACTTTTAACCAGAGCACTGCTAGCCTTTCTCCATATCATCCTAACTATCACGGCATTCCCAGAACAAATGGAAAGCATTCTCTTCCTTCCATCTGCAGCATACACATAATGGGGATATCTTCATCCACTTCATGACTCTATCCTTGGTGGGGAATCTATTGTGTAACAATCACCGGTTAAGAAAATTGAGCTTAGCTGATGGGGTTGCTTTCCAGCATCAATCTACAACCCTCCTCCACTTTCCAAGAGACATAAGACATCCCTTCTTGGCCCATGTCTCTTTAACTTTGGATATCCATCGATCAGTTAGTCTACCCAACTTAACTTTAGCCGGACTAGAACTGGTCCCTCCCCCGGTCCAATCATCAAAGCAAGGGAGCCTGACACGAGTTGGAGCAGTAGGCCAATCCTCACCAACCCTTGATATCACTGAGCCCAGCCATAAGGCTTCTCTATCACTTAAGCCAAACCTCGCTGCCACTATATGAACATTGTACCAGTCTAACTTCAATGGATCCTGGAGGTCCAACCACCTCTTTAACACCTTTATCAAACAGCGACTTAGCCATCCTTTTACTGACCACCACAGGCGCTACATCATCAGCAAATGCCTCATTTGAGCCAAGGGCAGCATAGCAGCAATGAGTCACCCATGCAATTCCCTTTCCATGTAACCTTTGCTCAGCATGTCGTTCCAAGCTTGGACCAAGCTATTGGCAGAAGCAGATTGCTTGATCTTAATACTCCAAGGCCTAGTACACAGTTTCTCCAGCCAGTTCACCCCATCAAAAACCATAGATCCAAAGCCTATGCTACCTATCCAGCTTCTTAGCAAAAGAGCCCAAGGTTGATCTGCATTGAGGCGATCCAGCCATTTTACATGGAGTCTAGCAAAACGAGTACCAAGCGAGCAGAGACCCAGGCCTCCATATTTTCTATTGTCAACAACTTGATCCCATGAGATAGCATGCCACTAGTTCTCCTCCCTGTATGCCCACAATAAGTCCCTTGAGCAGCAGCTCCTTGAACTTGCCCCAGCAACTCTTGTTAAGCACCAGTACAGAGGCCATGTAAACTGGGAGAGAGCAAAGATGTGTTTAATATCCATCAGCCTGCCCAGGAAGCTTAAGCACTTGCTCTTCCTAGCAGCAATCTTGACCTTGACCCTTTCCATAATCCACTCAAACTGCTGACTGTCAGTCAAACCAATCCCCACCGGGCAGCCAAGATAACTTATAATCTTTCCAAGACCCAAGTTCTTCAGGTTAGCGGCCTCAAGGACAGCAGACTCATCACTAAGGTTGATCTTTAGCACCTCTGTTTTGTCAGAACTGATAACAGAGCTAGAAACGTCAGCAAAAGTACTGTAGACCTCCAATAAATTGCTAATAGAGGTATCATCCTCTTCCACAATATTAGAGTTATCATCTGCAAACATTTGAGCAACAAACTGGGAAACATCTGACAGAGGCAAACCTCTTATACATCCCTGAGCTACTTGTTTGTCAATGGCTCTTAACGATGGGGTCAGTGACAATTGCAAACAATAGCGGAGCAACTGGACATACCTGCCTCACAGACCGCTTAAGAGAAAATGATGCAGAGTTATACCCATTAATGCATACACTAGCAGCAGCGTTTTCAAACAGATATCAAATCATCTTACAGAAGACAGGACCAAAGCCGGCCTTAACCAAGACTGCACCAATAAAATCCCCCCTTATTCTGTCATACGCTTTATCCAGATCCATATTGATCAACACATAGTTGCAATCCAAGCTAATAGCATGATCCAATGAGAACATGATTTTAAGACAGCATCATGGATCTTCGTCCCATTAACAAAGCTGTACTGCCTGTTATTCACCGATTTGCTGAGAACAAACTTAACCCTCTGGGCCAAGAATTTTGCATGAATTTTGTATGCTGCATTTAACATTGTCAAAGGCCTCCAATCTTTATAGCTTACCCTTCTGTTTGACTCGGGGGATCAACTTAACAACCCCTGTGTTGACAAACTCTGAGACAACACCCTTGCTCCTGAAAGCATTGATCAAATTGCACATATCCTCTTGCGTTGACAAACTCTGAGACAACACCCTTGCTCCTGAAAGCATTGATCAAGTTGCACATATCCTCTTGCGTTGACAAACTATGAGACAACACCCTTGCTCCTGAAAGCATTAATCAAGTTGCACATATCCTCTCCTACTGCCTCTTATGCACCAATTCGCTGAGAACAAACTTACCCTCTGGGCCAAGAATTTTGCATAAACTTTGTATGCTGCATTTAACATTGTCAAAGGCCTCCAATCTTTATAGCTTACCCTTCTGTTTGACTTGGGGATCAACTTAACAACCCCCGCGTTGACAAACTCTGAGACAACACCCTTGCTCCTGAAAGCATTGATCAAATTGCACATATCCTCTCCTACTGCCTCTTATGCACCGATTCGCTGAGAACAAACTTACCCTTTGGGCCAAGAATTCTTTGTATGCTGCATTTAACATTGTCAAAGGCCTCCAATCTTTATAGCTTACCCTTCTGTTTGACTCGGGGATCAACTTAACAATCCCCGCGTTGACAAACTCTGAGACAACACCCTTGCTCCTGAAAGCATTGATCAAATTGCACATATCCTCTCCTACTGTCCCCTCAAGCATTTGAAACACGGCATGCCATCTGGCCCGGGAGCTTTCCCAGATTTCATTCTCTTCACCACAAATTCAATTTCTCGCAGAGAGAACGGGTGATCGAGCAACCGAGCCTTGTCAGGAGCCACAATGGGCTGCATGGGCATTAAGAAATCATTGACTCTCCTAGCATAGTCGTGACAGGCAATTGGAGCCTTCCCAACGATCCTAGATAAGTGATCCACAAAGACTCTCCTGATCTCGTCATCTGTATTCACCATCCTGCCTGTAGAATCAAGAACAGCAGCAATATGGTCCATCGACCTCTTGATTCTAACTTGTCTGAAGAATGCCTTGGAAGGGGCATCACCATCTAACGTCCACTTAGCACCAAGCCAGACTTCCGCGGCCTCGCATTTCCTCTGCTCCTCATGCAACAACAAGGCTTCAATGTAGGTAGTGATATGATCACGAGGATACAACAGCGCAGCGCTCAGTACAGAATGCCTCACTTGCATTGCACTCTGCAAATCTTGTCTCCTCTTCTTTGCTAGCCATCTGCCATGTGCCTTAGTGACCTTCACAAGCATATGCACCCCTTCCTCCCATCTTACAATATGATCAGCATAAACATCTGCAATAGCAATCCATAGCCTAGAAAGTCTAGCCATAAATTTTTCATCACCCAAGAAGCTACAGTTAAACTTTAAGGGTGGAGGACCATTGCCATAACTACCCGTGTCACAAATACCAAATTCGATCATGGCAGCATAAAACCTGTCTAGCCTTGCCACCCTCCAATCGAGACCCATCTGGAGATTGGTCCAGGTCATCTCTTCGAGTGCGTCATCTTTGCACAAAACTGCTATGTCTACCAGGTCATGGTGCATCACAGCTGCAGTCCAGCAACGAACCTCATCCCCAGACATTTTCAAGGCATGGTGTGATCCATCTCCAGTGTCTACAACAATATTCCAATCACCGCAAAGCACAGCTCTGCACTCAATATCCACATCCGCAAGCATGTTCCACAGATTAGAACGATCCTGACTCTTATTAGGGGCATGAACTGAGGCGACCAGGATCTCAGAACGGCAGACCCTGACGTTAGCACTGACAAAATGACCCATCGAGCATCTGACATCCAAACCTCGAAGCAACGTATAGAGCGGTACCGAGAGAAGCAGGAAAAACTGCTCAGCTCCACTATTTCATTGCCCAACTTAGTCTCCTGTAACGCGATGATGTACAGTAGCGTATACACCAAATTGCCCCTGAAGCCTACTGCAGAGCCCAAGATCCAATCTCTCCCCACGATCGAGCCAACAACAGTCTGGAAGGGCCCCTTCCCAATATACCTGCAATGCACAAGAGAAGCCCTGGCATGAAATGTGGTAGCGAACCATCTTGGAAACTCCTCCTCAGAGGGGACCTTCTCCATGAAGTAAAAGAAAACGCCACAAGTAGCAAAATTCTCTCCAGAGACACGATAACCTGTGCTGCATACACTCTCCTCTGGTGCCCTTTGGAAAGAAGAGCTTTCTTTTTAGCTTTGTTGGCCGCCCGCAAATCAGCCACCATGGCTGAGAAAGCCTTGCCGATTTCTTCTTCATTGAGCTTCAAACGCCCTGGTAGGAATCGACTTCCATACCGCCATCGCTACCCTTATAGTACTTCGCCTGATTGAGCTCGGCGTTCTCAGAGCTGCATGTATGCAGGGTGAAGTCTGAAGAAGCAAGGAGTTAGCGTTTGTCCAGCTCAGCTTCACCTTGTCCAATATATATATATATATATATATCAGAAATTTGAGGATGATAGATGGGAAATAGGGCTTACAAGCTGATGTAATGTTGACAAGTTGTAAAGCTTTTTGATTAATATATACTAGTATTGGACCCGCAACGCGCGGCCGACAGGTAGAGTTCTAGAAAAAATAAACTCAGTTTCTCCAATTTAGGTCATGTTTTAAGTAAACACAATACATTATTTCAAGTGACTTTATATATACATATCTCAAAATAACATCCATGTCTCGTAGATTTATGGCGAAAACAAAAATATCATAGTAATGTAGCATACGAAGATGCAAAAAAGGACCAATATTACATATTCTCAAAATGCACCACAAACGTATTCTCAGTCAGTAATGTCAGAATCAACAAATTGAATTCTTCTCTTGTGAGAAGGATCATTCAATTGTCTCCTCATCACAATACGCTCTCTATTGTAAAGCGGTGATCCATCCCGCACATGCTCTACTATCGATGAATGCAAAGGACCTGCACAAACGAAACAATGATAAATCAAATCTGCACATAACGACACATCGATAAATAAAATCTCAAACAAATCTTATAATAGAAAAACATAATCAAAATTACCTCGTACAATAGAACATCGAGTGGATGGTACATGAGGAGCTCTAGTATAAAACGCATAACGAATACCAATGGTCATGATGGATGTAAGAAACAACCACTCATCGGGTACTGAATACCCCTCAAATGATGTAAAGCATCTGTCCATCTCTCTCCAAAACAAATAGACACCCCACTCCTCATCAGGAACACCAATCCCGTACATCTCGATGCCTTCGTCGACAACTCTTACCATAAACGTATCAATATCATGTAATATCCTAAAATCAAAGCATAACTTATACAATTATTTATATATAGGTTCAAAAAATATTCATACAATGCCTAACAATTACACTTATACTTACCCATCCCTATAAGCATCAATCATAATCCCTGCTACGTGACCTGCAGTAATAGGAGCTGACCATAGCGGTGGCTCTGTATACAGATAGACATTAGTATAGAATGTCATGTTCCATACTTTGTAATCAAGAAAAGTTAAGCAAATATAGAGAAAAACTCACGTACTATCCTCGACAAAGGCATGTCCAATGTAAAGGTAATCTTAGACATGTCTGTCAAAACATAAACAACAAAAATAGGTACTTTTACCATGGACAAATATGTATAAAAAAAGAAATCACAACAAAATTAATCAAATTGCAGAACTTAAATAAGAAACCTGACTTGTCACTCTGAAGTCATCAAGATCTCCTTATAAACAATATTGTTTGTTGTAGGTGTATAACTTTGAAGATCATCAAATGAACACTCCACATTAGCGTTATCCTCAAGTAACACCTTCACAGCATGAGGAGACCGTGCTCGTGACAACGCGACATACAGTTGTCCATGAGTAAACACTGGAGTCACCAAATACAACCCCAAGACATTTAGGGTTTGGCCTTGTGATTTGTTTATTGACATGCCAAATGCTAGCCACATGGGAAACTGTCTCCTCCTCATGGTGAATGGTAGTTGGGCCTCGCTGCATATAAAGGTAATCCGTGGAAGAAATACTCTTTCACCAAGTTTAGTACCAGTGATGATTTCAGTCTCCAAGACTTTAGAGTGAAAGGCCTTACATATCATCCGTGTACCATTATACAGAGTCCACGTCTTGGATCCAAGTTACGAAGCAAAATAACAGGAGCTTCTAACTTTAAAACCAAGCAGTGAGGTGGATATCCGCCCTGAAGGTCGATTGTGTTCAAAAATTCTGTGGAATATAGGAATGAATTTTCATCATTTTCAAGAATTGAATCTGCACTGAAATATTGCTTAGGCTCACCAGGCATTGCATCCAAAGCTGTCTTATTCACAATATCCACTTGACTGTTTATCGGAGCAAGAATAGCACGCTCAATAAAGTATGAAGCATATGTCGTAGTGATAGCCAATTCAGAGTATACCCAATGTACCAAGTCTTTAAGACTCGATCTTTGCAAGACCATATTACTTGGTAGTGTCACCATCGTATTATCATCGCTACAATCCACTCCATTCCCAATATTCATGACCCACTGTTTAAACTCATTGCATCCATTAGTATTGCTTGATTGAATACGCATATTTCCAGTTAACTTTAGAACTTTGATAGAGTTCCATAGAAAGGAACGACACAATGCTACATTAACAATATCCTCACGTCTTCCCTTCATAATAACAGGCAAGATTTGTCTAAAATCTCCTCCCATTAATACAACCTTTCCACCAAATGGCTTATCTGAGAATAATACATCTTGTAAGCTCCTATCCAATGCTTCAAAAGCATAACGATGAATCATTGGAGCCTCATCCCAAATAATGAGCTTACAAACTCTCAAAACCTCAGCAAGTTGTCCATGTACAGGGATTTTGCAAGTTGAAGAATTGTTTAGCTCCAGAGGTATCTTGAATCTAGAATGTGCAGTACGTCCATTCGCCAAGAGTAGAGAAGCAATACCTGACGATGCAGTGGCCAAAGCAACATACCCTTGTCCACGTACTCGCGCAAGCAAGCAATTATACAAATAGGTCTTGCCCGATCCCCCCGGACCATCCAGGAAAAAAATGTCACCTGCATCTGTCGCAATTGCATGCATTACAGCATCGAAAGCAACACGCTGGCTATCTGTTAATGTTGACTCCATAGCACTTGGCAGGTTATATTGTTCCACAATATCAAAAGATCTCTCTTCCAAAAGCAATGTATTTTCACCCAAGACTTCCAAATCAGTTCTGTTTAGTTCAGGCATTCCTTCAAAATCTGCCAATGTCCGTCTCTGAGCACGAAGAATTTCTTCCAAATGTAGTAGTGCATGAGTTTCAGCTAATTGTTCAATACCAATAAACTGACCCCTGCTTCTCGATAACTGGTATAGAAAATCTTCTATCATTTCTTCTCGAAATCTCTTCCACAATATTCCTGGACAGGAAGGCTCACAAAATAACAATATAGTACCAAAAAGACATCTCAATTGCAAGGCATTTTGCATAGATGATGCTTCCTCCATACATGCAACCCATTCAGAATCATCTTCCAGTATCCCTTTGGCAATGCAAGCTGCCTTGAAAGAAGGATAGATGTGACCATTGAGCGAACGCAAATCTTCAAATGACTTAGATCCTTTACATATTGTAAGAAGTAGGCGAACATAGTATGCCTCACCTGCCAAAGGAGCTACAAAGTACATGCGCCCTATAGTGTTTCCAATCTTTCTTTTGGTCCATTTCTTCAACCTGGAGTTCCAAACCCATTGTTGAGGGAAATCACTATACAATGTATTGTTTGCTTCAGGATGTTGTTGATTACAGGTAAACCATTCAGTCATAGTAGTCTTGCCTACATTTTTCCTCTGAAAAACATCTGCAATATTATCATCATCTCTGAAGATAACATTATGACCCCCATCTAAGTGTACCTGCAACCGTTGCACATCAGGCTTCTCATTGTGTAAATCATACTCAAAGAGTCTCCAACATGCCTCTGATGCAGAGACGTAACGTGCATCCAAATACCTCTGAATCTCATCGACTACGCAAGCAGCATTAACATCCCCACCTTGTACAGTGCTAAATCTTATTGTTGCTCTGTCATGCCCCTTGTATATGTACTTGTAAAGATATGTCACTGCTGCTATTGTTGAGCATATTTCCACATTTACATGAGCATTATATGTGATTGAAAGATAAGGGTTATATGGCACAACCCATCTATTATCAACATTACACTTTTTCAATGCCACAGTTCTTCCATCATTTCGACGCATATACACGGGGTAACCACTCTCATCCACAGTAGTCTCTTGTGCAAAAGCTCGTGGATAGTTCCTTGTGCATTTCCCTTTATCCATACAAATTTCACTTGGATTGAATGGCCCACAGGGCCCATGGATATTGCAATGCAACATGACATCATGCAGAGCAGGAAACATTTGCTTGTTAGGCAATTCGGCACATACTAATCTGTCATAGTCTTGGAGAGTCTTAGGTTTATGGGCACTATCCAAGATCAATAACGTGTGTGAATGAGGCAATCCTCTTTTTTGGAACTCAATGACACTCACATATCCAATCACCTTACCAAAGAGCTCCTTCTTCACGATATTTTTCATCATATCTGAATGTTTTTGGTGAAATACTCTAGTAGTCAAATCAGGCCGGTCACATGCACTTTGCCCCGGG
>NC_141069.1:16332757-16339579 GCF_041138505.1 Cibotium barometz
CATAAACTTATTTGATCTTTGCCAAGTTTCATCTTTTCTCATGAGCATTAACACTAGTTTGGTACCAAAACAGGACACTTAAGTGTCCTTTTTTGGGGGTTGCGAAAAAAAATCAAACTCCTAATGTAGGCTTTAAAAACCAAAATGCTTCATTGGGCATGTAGAACATAACCCTATGCTTATGTAAAAAATGCTAAACATATAAAATGCCTTTTTATTTGGAAGTACATAAGCAACAAAGTAGCATATATCTTGAAAATGAACATTTTTTAGGATTTTTCCAAATATGCAAGCATCATTCTCTCAAAAAAAAATCCAATGATATCAATACCATTTTTCCCAAGATATTTTGATAGCATACATCAGTCCAAGGAGGTAAAAGTTCACCAAAAAAATCATTTTCCTTTCCTAGAATTTTTTCCAAAAAAGTTGCATAAAATCAGCAAAAGTAACGCGTATTATCAAAACTCAATCACGCCACTAAAAAATAATGTAGCCCTATCAATGAGAATGCTGATTATTGGTTTTCATGCTTGAGATGAGATAAATAAGCCATAATTTGATGTGTATGACACTAACTTAGCCTCCACTTAAGTAGGTTCTTATCGCCTAGTTCTAAAAAAACTGTAAAAAATAAAAATGCAAAATTTGATCATCTTTTATCAAAAACTAATCATAACTATGCTTGCACAAGTAGTCTACACGTATAGTTACAACAAATAATGCACTTACACAGCTTTCCCCTTTGATGAAAATCAAAATTAGGCTCATAATTAGACATTTTATGTATTAAAAACAGGTTGCGCAAAAGGCCATGTATGAGAAGAGGCCCAAAAAGTGGCTCTAAAGTTTTGGAAAATTCAAAACAAAGTAGTATATAACATGGGTGCACCTCAAGTTTTACATTATTAGCTTGCATATTGAAGGAGAAAAATTCATGCTCCACCTGTATAAAAAACGTCATTTCAATATTAGTGAGTCAAAAATTTATCGTTTGATGATTCCAGGATTTAGTTTACATCATGGGCTTTCTATCAAGCCAAGTTTCATGATCAAACTATGTCCCTTCTAAAAGTTATGTCCAAATTACTACTATTTTGAAAACAGCAAAAATCATGCATTTTATCAGCATGTGTCTAAGAAAATTAAAATATTACCTTGCAAAAGCTAAGAAAAGTGCAATTTAAAAAATCTCAAGGATTTTTTGGGTCTTGAGGAACATCTATGGATGTTAAGTATTTCAAAACTCTTAATAGATTGCCCACAAAAATTCAAGAACTTTTCAGGGCACTTTAGTGTCTCAGGACACTTAAGTGTCCAATTACAGAACTAGTGTTAAAATCCTTATGCTCTTATCAAACTATATCGAACTATTCGTATTTAAAAATCATAAATTCTAAAAATAAACATACAATTAAGAAGAAAAACAAAAATAAAGCAAAGTTTTGGTAGCTTACCTCAAAAGACTAAGGAAGACCCAAACTATATGACAAATCAACAATATGGCAGTCCTATGAAAAGCTAATGTACCTACATTGATCCACAAAGTAGAATAGATGAGAGCTCTTTCCATCCCCTTAACTTCATTTCACAGTTTTCCTTAAAACTTACATATATAAAAATAACAGACAAAATCTATAATCATAAAACATTACATATATACTTATAAAAAGATAAAAAGATAATAACAGACAAAATCTATAATAATAAAACATTACATATATACTTATAAAAAGATAATAACAATGTCACAAATATTACAAAAACATTATAAAATCAACATCCAATGTCTTCCAATGACCAAACCAAGCTTAGAAATCTCTCTCTCTCTCTCTCTCTCTCTCTCTCTCTCTCTCTCTCCTCCATGTACATATAAGAGACAAAAATCCATAAAAAGAGAATTTTCTATAAAAAACCATTAAAAGAGACATTCTCTATAATCTCCATATAAATACTAAGAGATTATATCCACATATATAAATCAATCTCTCTCTCTCTCTCTCTCTCTCTCTCTCTCTCTCTCTCTCTCTCTCTCTCTCTCTCTCTCTCTCACAATGATATCTGAGAGACAAAAAGAACGATCATTATCATTCGAGTACTTAGAGCCCAAAGTTACAAAAAGAAAATACTGTCATAAGCATTACAAAAGGATCATAACAAAAACTTCTTATCGTGAACCAAATGAATAATTACATTCCACGTGTTTACAATCTATAACTCATTTTGGTAAGTAAACGACCATCATTATCATTAGAGTACTTAGAGCCCAAACTTACAAAAAAAAATAGTGTCATAAGTGTTACAAAAGGATCATAAGATCAACTCCTAATTGGTGAACCAATTGAGTAATTACATTCCACGTGTTTGCAATCTACGACTCATTTGGGTAAGTAAAGCCCCAAACCTATTCAATGTTACTTTAAAGCTTGATACTTGCATTCCAAGCCTATCAACATGGGCACTTAACTTGTCTTGTTGCTCTTTTATAGCATCAATTGTCTTTCGACAACCAATATCACATAGGTGTGCTCCGAAAGCACCACATGTATCCATTACGTGGAGGTAGGTAGCTTCGACAATATCCTTAATCTCGTGATTGCTACTTATAATGGCAGAAACTGATTCTCGAGTTGAACTGCTCTCCCCACTTCCATGATTTCTTATGCACTGACCAAGACCAGCAATCAAGCTCTCCACATTTAACACATGGGAGTTTGTGTCGTTGACCAAATAGAGTATATTCTCTGATGTTACATTTATTGTCTTCTTTCCATTTCGAGTCTTCTTACCATGGTTACGTCGCACCCACTTAGTAGAGGTTTTTAGTTTCCTCTGGCATTGCTTAAAAGCATGCATTATTCGTTGAGTCTTCTCATTATCTTCTCTTACCTCAGATTGTTGAGGTCTTGAATACTTTGCACAATGGCTTCTATCCTGAACGTCCATGGAACACCTCACAATTTCCCCCTCGTTATCCATACTGTACATCATTAAGAAATATATTAATGAAATATTTTTTTAATTTTATTTAATCTAGAAGAAAGTATGGATTATGAAAATAATCGAAACGGTGAATCAGAAACTAAATGACACGTACGTAGAATAGATTAAGACCCAACTACGCTCAAGTGAATGAATGGTAAAAAGGTATCCACATGATGTATATGTATATGTATCTATATGTATATATATATGTATATGTATATGTATATGCATATGCATATGCATATACATACATATATGGTTGTATATGTATTTGTATATGTATATATATATATGTATATGCATATACATACATATATATATGTATATGTATTTGTATATATATCTATATATGTTTGAAGGCGGTTCACCTAATTTTAGCTTTTAGGAAACTCATTTAAAAAGATGATGAGAGTGCGGGCCCAAGGGATTCACCTAGGAATATGTAAAATATCATGTGAGTTTGAAATCTTTAGGTAGTCCTCTATATATATATATATATATATATTTATTCTATATAAATAAATCTTTTATTTAAAACAAAACAATCCAAATCTTTATCAAACATTAATCAAAAGTCATCAATCTTTGACTTTTTAGGAACGTTTTGAATTGATGTTTATATTACGTTGAATCATTAATTATAAAACAATTCATTACAACATGCATGTTTCCCCATGTAGAGGACACATACTGTGCCAACTTTCATAAAGAAATCTGTTCTTGAAGGCGTGTATGTCAATAATTCGAGCATAAGAGGTATGAGGGGGCAATGCAATGCAGAAGGGATTTGGTCCCATGGGCTTCTCAGGTATCACAACAAAAACCAAGACAGTGATCGATCGTTTCCTTCTGCATGGCGAAGGGGCTGCCGTTGGCCACACCGTGACATCAAGCCGTTCATGTGAATAGCCTCCTCTCCCATCCATGAATGCATCGAGTCCAAGGTATAGATAAATATATATAATACATTTTGTTTGAAATCTTTAGGTAGTCCTCTATATTATATATATTTATTCTATATAAATTAAATCTTTTATTTAAAACAAAACAATCCAAATCTTTATCAAACATTAATCAAAAGTCATCAGTCTTTGACTTTTTAGGAACGTTTTGAATTGATGTTTATATTACGTTGAATCATTAATTATAAAACAATTCATTACAACATGCATGTTCCCATGTAGAGGACACATTGTGTTTGAACAACATGCATGTTCCCCATGTAGAGGACACATACTGTGCCAACTTTCATAAAGGAATCTGTTCTTGAAGGCGTGTATGTCAATAATTCGAGCATAAGAGGTATGAGGGGCAATGCAATGCAGAAGGGATTTGGTCCCATGGGCTTCTCAGGTATCACAACAAAAACCAAGACAGTGATGATCGATCGTTTCCTTGTGCCATGGCGAAGGGGCTGCCGTTGGCCACACCATTGACATCAAGCCGTTCATGTGAATAGCCTCCTCTCCCATCCATGAATGCATCGAGTTCAAGGTATAGATAAATATATATAATACATTTTGTTTGAAATCTTTAGGTAGTCCTCTATATATATATATATATTCTATATAAATAAATATTTTATTTAAAACAAAACAATCCAAATCTTTATCAAACATTAATCAAAAGTCATCAGTCTTTGACTTTTTAGGAAGGTTTTGAATTGATGTTTATATTAGGTTGAATCATTAATTATAAAACAATTCATTACAACACTCATGTATACAATTGCATCGAGTTCAAGGTAGCAGCGCAGTACCAATTCTGGTTTGCACTTGGAGGAGGCAAAGGCGGTCGAGCAGCTCCAGGAGGCGAAGGCACGACCACGTGGAGCTCAAAGGTAGCAAACTGAGGTGCCTAGCATACATAGAATAACCAAAATTTTAAAAATTTGAAGGCTAGCCAAATGCAACCACTTTTTCTCAATCATTTTTTAATTAAAAAACCCAAATTATTCTACACACTCTCTCTCTCTCTCTATATATATATATATATATGTGTGTGTGTGTGTGTGTGTGTGTGTGTGTGTGTGTGTGTGTGTGTGTGTAACAAAACACGTGGAGGGAGGGCCAGTCTCCCTTAAGCTTCTAAATGAAAATTTATCCTTAAGAAAATATATCATTTTAATATTTAAATATCCATTTTTAAGTTTTACATTCTTACTCTACAAAGAGGAAAAAATATTTAATAGGCTATTCACTTCAAAAATGTAATCTAGAATATTAAAAATATTTAATAGACTATTCACTTATAAATGAAAAATTATGTTTAAGAAAATATATAATTTTAATATTTAAATATCCATTTTTAAGTTTTACATTCTTACTCTACAAAGAGGAAAAGTTCAGTAAAGTTCCACAACAACAAAAATGTCAAATCTGGCTGGCTTATATATTAGAAACATTCTATCTTTATCAAACATTAATCAAAAGTCATCAGTCTTTGACTTTTTAGGAAGGTTTTGAATTGATGTTTATATTAGGTTGAATCATTAATTATAAAACAATTCATTACAACACTCATGTATACAATTGCATCGAGTTCAAGGTAGCAGCGCAGTACCAGTTCTGGTTTGCACTTGGAGGAGGCAAAGGCGGTCGAGGAGCTGGAGGAGGCGAAGGCACGACCACGTGGATCTCAAAG
Source organism: Cibotium barometz (assembly GCF_041138505.1). Lineage (NCBI taxonomy): Eukaryota > Viridiplantae > Streptophyta > Polypodiopsida > Cyatheales > Cibotiaceae > Cibotium > Cibotium barometz. The sequence goes on from NC_141069.1 coordinate 16,338,386, forward strand.
CTAGCAAACTGAGGTGCCTGGCATACATAGAATAACCAAAATTTTTAAAAATTTGAAGGCTAGCCAAAATGCAACCACTTTTTCTCAATCATTCTACACTTTCTCTCTCCTCTCTCTCTCTCTCTCTCTCTCTCTCTATATATATATATATATATATATATATATATATATATATATGTGTGTGTGTGTGTGTGTGTGTGTGTGTGTGTGTGTGTGTGTATAACAAAATACGTGGAGGGAGGGCCAGTCTCCCTTAAGCTTCTAAATGAAAATTTATGCTTAAGAAAATATATAATTTTAATATTTAAATATCCATTTTTAAGTTTTACATTCTTACTCTACAAAGAGGAAAAATATTTAATAGACTATTCACTTCAAAAATGTAATCTAGAATATTAAAAATATTTAATAGACTATTCACTTATAAATGAAAAATTATGCTTAAGAAAATATATAATTTTAATATTTAAATATCCATTTTTAAGTTTTACATTCTTACTCTACAAAGGCGGTTGAGGAGCTCGAGGAGGCGAAGGCACGACCACGTGGGGCTCAAAGCTAGCAAACTGAGGTGCCTGGCATACATAGAATAACCAAAATTTTTAAAAATTTGAAGGCTAGCAAAAATGCAACCACTTTTTCTCAATCATTTTTTAATTAAAAAACCTAAATTATTCTACACACACTCTCTCTCTCTCTCTCTCTCTCTCTCTCTCTATATATATATATATATATATATATATATATATATATATATATATGTGTGTGTGTGTGTGTGTGTGTGTGTGTGTGTGTGTGTGTGTATAACAAAACACGTGGAGGGAGGGCCAGTCTCCCTTAAGCTTCTAAATGAAAATTTATGCTCAAGAAAATATATAATTTTAATATTTAAATATTCATTTTCAAGTTTTACATTCTTACTCTACAAAGAGGAAAAATATTTAATAGACTATTCACTTCAAAAATGTAATCTAGAATATTAAAAATATTTAATAGACTATTCACTTATAAATGAAAAATTATGCTTAAGAAAATATATAATTTTAATATTTAAATATCCATTTGTAAGTTTTACATTCTTACTCTTCAAAGAGGAAAAGTTCAGTAAAGTTCCACAACAACAAAAATATCAAATCTGGCTGGCTTATATATTAGTAACATTCTATCGTACAATAAGTTTCTTCAAATTATTCG
>NC_141069.1:16339779-16452279 GCF_041138505.1 Cibotium barometz
GGCCCACCTCTGCTTGGAGAAATGCTGTAGTTTGCACTCGTCCTCCTTTCCTCTCCACAAGGTTGCACAAGTGGCCACGTTTGGAGAGGCTTGGGTATTTGCTTCGGCTTGCTTCAAATTCACCCACATGTCAGCAGGTGGAAGAACACAAGGGGGAAGAATGAGCGTGATCCTCACGCTCAGTTGTTCAATGTTCACGCCTGACCACTAGCAGAGGCAAAGTCTTGCAGAGAGAAAGAGAGCTCAAACTAGTCCTGCCCTCCATGTTCATGGATGTAAGCCACCCCGTTTCAACGTGCCTATGCTGGGCATCTTCACATCCTTAGTGTGCTCACGACATCCAAGGATAGTCGATGGCTTTCTTCACTGCCCTTCTCTTCTCTACATGCCCCTTCGTTGCCACCTTGGAGCTACAACTCTCTCTGCTATGGATGTTTTGCTTGCAGCTCTACGAGAGAGAGAGAGAGAGAGAGAGAGAGAGAGAGAGAGAGAGAGAGAGAGAGAGAGAGAGAGAGAGAGAGAGAGAGAGAGAGAGAATGCATAGTGGAGGCCGAGGGAGTATGCACAGAAAATGAAATGAAATGATATACAAACATCTCTAAGAGGCCATGATGGCCTATGAGACGAAAACTGAGAGTAAATGTGTGAAGTTGGCGTCTCATCAAAGAGAACAGCCAAATGAAACTGAAAAGTACAATAAACTGACTATCTTACAATTATAAGAACTGTAAGTAAGACTCCTAGATGATACTGAGTAGAAAATATTGGAAAATGTATATCAAGTAGATTCCATGTATGCTGATCAGTTGAAGTGATGCCCTCTCCTTAGATCAAATATCTCCGCCCCACGGGGCTGTCTAGAATGGAGAGGTCGTAGAAGCGAGGTAGGCACCTCCGAATGCCGAGCAAGAATGGCTCTGATCTGGTGATGGTGAAGATGCCATGGTCGGGATCCTTGTGGGCGTGGTCGACAAGCCACAACATAAGACGACCGCTCTATCAATGGTGACTCCTTGGGAGCGTGGTTGGTGTCCTGATGGCCTGATGGAGGAGGTATCAGGAGGTGTGCGGGCTAGGCTGTTGGTGCTGGTGCCGGCGCTGAAGAAATCTGTCAGGATCCTCTACTTAGGTACATCATGGCTTGATCTCCTGTTTGCCAAGAGGGTCTCTCTGTGTCTCCTGAGCTCAAGTAGGAACAATCCCACGCATCTCTGGTCCTCAAAGTCCTTTACCCTGCGTATCGGCCCAAAATCCTCTCAAAAGAGGTAGTGATATCTACCTCGGATCTCATAATAGATTGTACATTGGCAAATGTAGTGCTCCTCTGTCTTTGCCTCCTGGTAGTATAGCTAACAAATGAGGTCATCCGAGATTTTATGCACATATCGTCCTGTCTCAATCCATAGCTGGTGTGATGAGGTCCGGATCTGTCCAATAGCATGTGATAGGTGTACATCCATGTATGCCGAGCGGGTGATAAAACCATTTGGTGAGAGGTGTAGAAAATGGCTCTTGTAATGAGCCATTTTCGTGCCTAAGGTTCCAAGGGACTAGTCCATGTCCTCTATGTGTCCACTCTGACGATATCCATCCTAATCACACGGTTCTGCTCTGAGCAGGTGAGATCCAAAAATGGACAATCCAAGCTGTACTAGAAGGGTGGGAGTGCCTCTATCTGCAAACCATGTAGGTCAAACGATGATCTCATCTGAGCATACTAGCAATGAGTATCTCCATCCCCTGCCAACTGTATGTATGAGGTCAATGCCAATCGGGAGTACCTTTGCTGAGGGAGCTCCCATAGCCGTGTAAAAAGGTAACTGCCTGGAATAGGGCCTCGGTCACTATTGGTGCAGCAAGCAACTCAGCCCGAACAATCTCATGTGGTACCGATGATTTGCTCCGGATCATGCAGGCAATCATCATAATCAGTGGTCTCTCCATATGCCTCCATTCCTCATTCGTCCCTCTCTGAGATCTGTGATGTATGCTGGGCCCCCAAATTGGAGCTCCGTACAAGAGAGTCGGCAGGACAAGTGTATCAAATAGCCACAATTTGGTACGTGGCTCCTGAAACTATATGTGTGCACATGTACCCCCAAGGCTGCATGCCCTCGAGCTAATCTAGTTGTGTTGCTGCCTCCTTCAGGAGAAACGCGGTCCTATGAAAGTAACTCCCAAATAAACATATGACCTAACATACTCAACTGGCTTCCCTTGGAAAGTGAACTGATACTCTGATCTCGTCACCCATTCTTGTGTGGTGTTAAACACCATAACATTGGTTTTCCCAAGGTTTACTATCAGATCTCTATCTGCACAGAATGCTTGTAATGCATCTAAATGTCTCTGTAATCCCTCTAAAGAGTCTGAGATTAGAATAATATCATTTGCATATAACAAGATGGGTATTAACACCGCTGCTGCCCCTGGGCCTCCCAATCTGTCTACATAATCGGAGACCACATCCATGTACAATCCAAAGAGGGTGGGTGATAGAGCAGGCATCCCTACTTCACCCCTATCGTGTTGGTCACCATATCAGATAGTCCACTTGGATCTCGGACTCTGCCTGCCTCATCATAGACTTATACAAAGCATATATCCCCCACTGCATATCCTCAAGTACCTCAATGTCCTACAATCTGTGCAATCAGCGGAGCCAAAGTGTCACGCGCATATGAGAAGTGCTCTCCAACTAGCCCATCATGATCTGTGCCTTTCCATTCTGTAACCTATCTATCGCATCTAGCACCATCCGCATAGTAAAAAAGGTGCTGCTAGTAGCCGGTCTAGCTCCCCAGTGGTGGAAGGGGGGGTGGGAGGCTAGCTTGGTGTATCATACAAACTCTTTAGCATAAGCATGCCATGCCTCAGGTGCAGTAATCGGAGTACCAGGCTGTCTCTCCTGAAACATCTTCCCTGTCCTCTTGTTGTCCTTCCCCAGGAGGAGTTGGTAGATCTCCTCCTCCAACTTAGCCAGGTAGGCTCGTTTCTTCCTCCTCACAAGGCACCGAAAGATCATCATGATATCATCATATAGTGGTGTATAGAGCGACTCTCTTGATGGTGCAAACCTGGGGGGAAAGTAGTATATCGCCACATATAGCTCACGGAGCCCCTCTCTGCATACTCGGACCCACATGTACATCGCATTTCCATCTCTATGTACCACATGTATTTTGTCACGACGCTCCTCCTGAAAAGTATTGTACTGCCACTCCTCTAGATCCTCTGGTACCTCCCACTGTGTGTGGTTGAGGGCCGAACACCGATTCCCATATATAACCCTGCACGTCAGGAAGCCTCTTGTTTGTGCACTGATGGGTCTCCATATACATAGCAATATCACTGTGTCTGAAATTATCCTCAAAGATCTTGCATCTATTCTAAGGGCTCCATATACATAGCAATATCACTGTGTCTGAAATTATCCTCAAAGTATCTTGCATCTATTCTAAGGGCTCCATTGCAATTCCACACCGTGACTCACAAGGTCTCATAGGCCGTGCACCGTCAGGCGGGCCTCCCATCTGTAATGATGACTTGGCCATCTCTATATACCGCCTATTTTTCCTCTTTTCTTGCCTCAAACACACACGGCATGTGTTCCTTCCAGTGTGATGTCTGTGCCGGTGTAAGGTCCTCATCCAAATAAATCTTACCCCCCTTAAGGGCCATCCTTTTGGAGAGGAAGGCCTTCTTCTTCTCAAAGTCACCAAACTTGAAGATCAATATCTTCGCCCTAGTTTCATCTTTGCCTTCTCGCCATGCTCTAGAAATGGGTACATTAGTAGAGCTTTTGCATCCTCTTGGGGATCCCTACGCGTACATGTAAACGCGTACATTTTAAGGCATGTGCACCTCTCTTGGCTTCCTCTTCCAATGTAGCATTCATAACCTCTATATATATATATATATATAGAGAGAGAGAGAGAGAGAGAGAGAGAGAGAGAGGAGTCATTGGAGACCGCTTAATGGCTTGCACGAAGGTGAAGCAGGTGGACTGCGATCAAAGGCAAGTTCAATCCGGCCAAGGTAGCGACTCTCCCTAGCAAATGTAATGTGTCCCTCGGCTGCGCTTCGTAAAGCTTTCTTTCCCCCCTTTAATTCACGAATGGTATAGCTGGCGATTTTCACCAATTTTTTGTTTGCGCTAGTAGGCATGTATGAAGTAGGTGCAATTTTTTATTTTTGTTTGTGCTCAGGTGGCGGAGAGCTTAAAAGACGACGTTTCGTGCAGGGCTCCTACAGGTTAGCACTATCGAGGATTTCTGCTCGTGAAGCATGGGGACAATATGACATTGGGTGGAGAGGCTGCGATGCACGACTGAAGAGGTGAGTTATTTTTTTTTAATAAAAAAAGTGAAGAGTAGAGAAAAAGAGGTGAGTGAAGAGTAGTATCTATACAGGATTAAGGGAGAGTGGCCCTCCCTCCACGTGGGCAAAGGAGGGGGGCCTATTTCAAAATGGCCACTCCTCCTTCAAGCGTGAGGAGGAGCCAAATCTCACATCTTCCAAAGCAATTTTGAATTTTAATCTAAGAAGATCTCATCTCACATCTTTCAATGAAATCTTTGTATACATGCTTACATACCTATAGATACACACACTTTTATATATTATGTATGTATGTGTATCTATAGGTATGTAAGCATGTATATATAAATAGTGTACATGTGTGTGTGTGTGTGTGAGAGAGAGAGAGAGAGAGAGAGAGAGATTACATGAAAGATGCATTTATTTGAGAGTGAGTACACCTCACCACTCATCCCTACCATTAAAATTTAATCTAAAATTTAATTAATTAAAATTATATATATGTGTAAATCTATTTAAGTGTGTGTGTGTGTGTGTGTGTGTGAGAGAGAGAGAGAGAGAGTTTCTATGTGAGAGAGTGCGTGAAGAGAGAGAGTTTCATTAGTGTATGTGCGGTGTGTACATGTGTGTGTGTGTGTGTGTGTGTGTGAGAGAGAGAGAGAGAGAGAGAGAGAGAGACGACAGATAATTTCTACGTAGGAGATAGTTTGTGTGGGAGGAAGAGTGTGCGTTTAGATTAGTGTATGTGCGGTGTGTACATGTGTGTGTGTGTGTGTGTGAGAGAGAGAGAGAGAGAGAGAGTATATGCATGCATGTGTGTACATCTGCATCTATGTGTAGAATGTGCTTGAGAGAGAGAGTGAGATGGGACAGACCTAGAGAGAGAGAGAGAGAGATGTAATGAGGGAGGGTGAAAAGAGAGAGAAAGAGAATAAAAAGTATCTTTTAATAAAATATAAATTAAATAGAAAACATATATGTATATGTGTGTGTGTTTTTATTTACATTTATATATACATACATACATATGTATGTATATATATATACATATATATGTTTGTGTGTGTGTGTGTGTGTGTGTGTGTGTGTGTGTGTTTAGATGTGTGTATGATATATCTATCTATATATTTAAAAGTGACCACAACTTATCACCCATCTCCGCACATTAAAATTTATTCAAAATTAATTAAATTATGTCGATGTTTGTATTTATATTTTTAAATACATGTATATATGTATAAGTATATGTGTCTATATATAGGTTTATGTATCTAAAACATAATATTGTAGGGAAAAATAGTATTTTTAGAGATAAAATGCGCGTGCTTTTGAGAAAAAAACAAAATATTTGATCATTTAAAAATTTTTCTAGAAAATGAAACGCTGTTTTTCTTTTAACAATTATGCCTCAACAGGATCGAAAATAGTTAATTACGACGAAAGACTCTCTTTTTTTTAAGGCATTTAAAGAAAAAACATGTATATATAAATAGTGTGCATGTGCATGTGCATATAGGCAGTAGTAGCCATTAGGGTTTTTGAGTGTTCAAATTTATAGGCAAGCATTAGGCCATTAGGGTTTTATATCTTAACCATGGACATTAGGTATGAAAACCCTAATGTAATGATTAGCTAAATGAATTTTTATTTATTTCTACACCTATATGTTTTATACATTTTCACCTATAAGTATTGGCCATATGACTTTTTGATTTATGTCTTTACCTATATGGTTATGCATGTAAAAAGACTTATTAAAAAGAGTTGTCTAACGATAAAAATCTCATAACATCAACTATTTACATGAGATAATTAACAAATGGACATTAAGTCATATGTTTATGGTTGTAGTCAGTCACCCACCCTAACCTAATCACAAGGGATAAAAAATAGTTGTTTGATGGATGGCATCATGGGGCTAAGAAGGATCATCCTTGGTGCACACCATTTACGAGAGACAATGTCCAAGTGTACAAATGTTAAAGTAAAGTCTTTGATGGTAGTCGTTTATGAGGACCATAGATGTGAGTCGTTTTGGTAGTCATTTTGTAAGAGCACAAAATAAAAAAGGTTGCACTAGCCGTTGAATGGTTTGCTACTCCACAATGGTGGAGTATAGATAACTTTATGGTCTATTACGATTATAGGTGGATGTATGAGTTGAGTTGACAAGATAATTGTATGGTCTATTACGATTATAGGTGGTCTATTACGATTATAGGTGGATGTATGAATTGAGTGTGTGTGTGTGTGTGTGTGTGTGTGTGTGTGTGTGAGAGAGAGAGAGAGAGAGAGATTACATGAAAGATGCATTTATTTGAGAGTGAGCACACCTCACCACTCATCCCTACCATTAAAATTTAATCTAAAATTTAATTAATTAAAATTATATATATGTGTGTAAATCTATTTAAGTGTGTGTGTGTGTGTGTGTGTGAGAGAGAGAGAGAGAGAGAGAGAGAGTTTCTATGTGAGAGAGTGTGCGTGAAGAGAGAGAGTGTGTGTGTGTGTGTGTGTGCATGAGAGAGAGAGAGAGAGAGAGGCTGAGAATTTCTATGTAGGAGAGAGTGTGTGTGGGAGGAGATAGTGTGTGTTTTCATTAGTGTATGTGCGGTGTGTACATATGTGTGTGTGTGTGTGTGTGTGTGTGTGAGAGAGAGAGAGAGAGAGAGAGGCGACAGATAATTTCTATGTAGGAGATAGTTTGTGTGGGAGGAGAGAGTGTGCGTTTAGATTAGTGTATGTGCAGTGTGTACATGTGTGTGTGTGTGTGTGTGAGAGAGAGAGAGAGAGAGAGAGAGAGTGGGAGGAGAGAGTGTGCGTTTAGATTAGTGTATGTGCGGTGTGTACGTGTGTGTGTGTGTGAGAGAGAGAGAGAGAGAGAGAGAGAGAGAGAGAGAGCGTACATGCACGCATGTGCGTACATCTGCATCTGTGTAGAATGTGCTTGAGAGAGAGAGAGAGAGAGAGAGAGAGAGAGAGATGTAATGAGGGAGGGTGAAAAGAGAGAGAAAGAGAATAAAAAGTATCTTTTAATAAAATATAAATTAAATAGAAAAACATATATGTATATGTGTGTATACATGTGTGTGTGTTTTTATTTACATTTATATATACATACATACATATGTATGTATATATATATATAGATATTTATGTTTGTTTGTGTGTGTGTATGTGTGTGTGTGTGTGTGTGTTTAGATGTGTGTATGATATATCTATCTATATATTTAAAAGTATCACCCATCTCCGCACATTAAAATTTAATCAAAATTAATTAAATTATGTCGATGTTTGTATTTATATTTTTAAATACATGTATATATGTATAAGTATATGTGTCTTAGGTTTATGTATCTCAAACATAATATTGTATATACTATATATTTACATATGTGTATGTGTGTGTGAGAAAGAGAGAGAGAGAGAGAGAGAGAGATTGAGAGAGAGAGAGAGAGAGAGAGAGAGAGAGAGCGCTTCTATGTGTGGGAGAGTGTAAGAAGAGAGAGGGAGTGTGTGCATGTGTGTGTGTGTGTGTGTGAGAGAGAGAGAGAGAGAGAGAGAGCAGGTGTGTATATGTGTGTGCATGTGAGAGAGAGAGAGAGAGAGTTTCAACATTAGAGAGTGTGTGTACGTGACAGAGAGAGGGAGAGGGCATGTGTGTGTGTGTGTGTGTGTGTGTGAGAGAGAGAGAGAGAGAGAGATTTTTGTAGAGAGGGAATAGTTCTTTTCTGGAACCTTGGTCGGCCGCGCAGCAACGCGCGGGTGCAATACTAGTATATATTAGAGAAAAAGAGGTGAGTTATTTTTCTTTTTTCACCTGGCACAGAGAGAGAGAGAGAGAGAGAGAGAGCGCGCGCACACAAAAGAGAAGAGTAGAGAGAGAGATGTTTTTTTCGCTTTAATTAAGAAAGAGAGAGAGAGAGAGAGAGTGAGTGAATAGTTTAATGTATTTTTTTGTTAGGCGAGGAGAGAGAGAGAGAGAGAGAGAGAGAGAGAGAGAGAGAGAGAGAGAGAGAGAGAGAGAGAGAGAGAGAATTTTTTTCCCCCACTTTATTTAAGAAAGAGAAAGTGAGTGTGTGTGTGTGTGTGTGTGTGAGAGAGAGAGAGAGAGAGAGAGAGAGAGAGAGAGAGAGAGAGGAAGGGAGAGGTATTTTTTCTCTATTGCTTCAATTAAGAAATATATATATAACAAAGAAAATGAAGGAGAGAGAAGAAAGAAAGAAAGAATATATATATATATATATAGAGAGAGAGAGAGAGAGAGAGAATATATATATATATATATTCAATTTTCAAAGTGTAAGAAAAGAAAAAGAGAATAAAAGACAGAGGAAGGGAAAAAGAAAGAGAGAGAATGAGTTTCTTTTTCAATTTAAGAGTCAAGCCTAGGCTGCTTGCTTGTCATGTTGGGTAGCTGGCTAGGTGTGTAGAACGCAAGCCACAAGATCGTGTAATTAGAAAGATCTTTGCTTGCAAGCATGACAGCCGTTGAGTTAAGTTAGGGCTGAGTGAATGCAACGATAAAAAACAAACAAAAACATTAAAGTCCTCTCTCACACACTTTAAAGCCCGTCCCTTTTCATCTCTTTCTTCAAAGCCAGTTCCTAAAGTGCATGTATGTTTGTATGTATATGCATCTCTATATTATTTTATCTCCGCATATATATATACATAGAATTACATGTATATATATTTATATGTGTGTGTATATTTTGGCCAATCAATAGTTTTCACATATGCAAAGAGATTTTATGTGTGTCTATAAACATGAGAGAGAAGAGAGAGAGAGAGAGAGAGAGATGTGTGTGTGTGTAAAGGAGAGAGAGACTCACCCGTATATATAGACACAACTTCTCTCTCTCTCACTCTCCCCCTGCAGTTTATCTATCTTTACTCTCTCTCTACATAGAAAATGTAGAGAGAGAGAGAGAGAGAGAGAGAGAGAGAGAGGGAATGCATTTATTTGTTTTTGAAAGAGCTACTTTCTCTTTCTCCCCCCTGTAGTTTATCTCTCACTCTAACTCTCTCTTTACATAGAAAATGGAAAGAGAGACTGTGTGTGTTGGTCTGTTTTTGAAAGAGGTTGTTTTTAACGTGTCTTTGTCTATATATGTGGAGAAGAGAGAGAGAGATCAAAGAGAGAAAGAGGGAGGGAGAGCTATGTATTTTTGCTATTGTGTGTGTTCGTGTGTGTGTGTGTGTGTGTGTGTGAGAGAGAGAGAGAGAGAGAGAGAGAGAGAGGAGAGAGAGAGAGCCACACATAATTCATAATGGTGGCATGGTCTATTTTTAACTTTATGTTTCTACTTCCAGAGATGGGTCGTCACACCACTTCTTACTATATATAAAAGAGGACACATCTCTCTCCATGTGCCTATGTATGCCAAGTTTGGTGCTTTGTTCAAAGAAAATGAAGTGCTTGAGGTACTACCTTTTTTAAGGGCAAACAAACCCTTCAAGCATTCCATCCTAACAAATTCCTCTAATAGTTCCCATGAGCAGACATTGATGTCTGTTTCCTATAGCAACAATGACAGAGACTTCAAACAATTTATTTCTTTTGTCTGGTGGGAAAGTGGGAATCTTGTGAAGAACAAAAGGTTCAGATTCTATGTTTCTATCATTGACAACCTTGTCTACAGAAGGCGGCAATTTAGGCATTTTACCTTTCTTTGTAGCTTCAGAGGAATCTGCAGGATAATGCACATGCAAATTTAAAAGTAACACTTTAAATCTGCAGCATAAGGGACATGCACATCAGCCTATAGAATAAGGAACATGCAAGCCAGATATTCACAGATGATGCTCAGACTTGACGACTGCGCTTTCTGTTTCACTGCACGCAGATTGCGAACAACGAAGGAGCCTTCTAGGGGTCAAGATTCTACCGGGAACCGGATTGCACTGAACCCTTGGTACAATGGATGTAGAGGGTTCACCCTCATCACAGAGCAACAACGTAGAAGAAGGACACGGTCCGTATCATGACATAACATAGAGGAAGAATAAGGTCGTCGATCAATCTTCATTATGTTACTATTCATTGGGAGGCATCACGATGACACAAAAGGAGTACGACAAATTTCTTAAGTGAAGAAAGAGGCACTGGAAGTCATGAAATAATAGACACTGTCTAGAAAAAGAAAGCCACATGACAGTATGGTCAGAACATACTAAGCATACTTGCTTTATATAGGACACAAGAACTAGAAGTCACCACGTCCATAAAAAGCATAGGGGAACACATTATGGCAAGAAGAAATAGAGGACAGCTACGTACCTACGTGTGAAGCATAGTTAGAAACATCCATGTACATCCATAGAGCTAACAACAGAAGAACAACTAATGCAATAACGAATTTGCATGCTTAACAATCATGCTTACCATCTTCTGAACTTTAGTAATGATAGAAAAAAGGAAGGTTTTAAGCACAAACCACTATTTCGTTGAAAAACTGTGTAAGATAAGCATGCAACCAACGTACAAAGCAATTGTCTTGTCTACATTTCAGATAGCATAAAGAGCAGACTCATATTGCGCACACGACAAAGCGCAAAATAGACCATGAATGGCACCTTTGCTGTGGGTTGGGAAACTACCGTCAACCTCGCCCTCTAGCATTCGCGCGAGAGGAGCAATGCTGCGGAGAGAGACGCAAGAGCACTCTGCAATGGTGTAACAGGAGAGCCAAGGTCTCCTGCAGGGGCAAAGGCACGAGAGGAGTCTGCTATGGCACCAAGAGAGCATGCAGCCATTGAACATGAGCAGCAGCTCAAGATGACAAGCAACATAGAATACGCAGATCCCAACAGACGAATATTTGCATGGGAAATTGAAATAAGTAAATGCAGCCACGTGTTCGCACGCTCGAATGAAAACTCCATGTATCGTTTCCAACGTAAACATAGCAAAAAAAGAATTTTCTCTAACTTCAACTAATTAATAAAGCATAGCCCAAAAAAAGATTTTGGACTTATATCGGGCCTTAACTTAGACACACTTATAAGGTCACCACATGCACACTATGCACAATGCGTTAGACCTTAACCAATACGGCCTCACTTAAGCACATAAAATTGTGCATTTACCTTTGCACACTAGAGCACCTTTGCTATTGTACACTTTGTGCACTTTGCACATTTTGGCCCTTCTTATGAGAGTATCGTCTCGAAACCTCATACGTTTGCTAAGCCGACGGACATTGATCAATTGGATAGTAGTCGTGCCTAGGACCGAACGCCCACATCTGATGGTCAAAATCGGTCGTCTAAAGCTTTTAGCTCTTAGCACATCAAAACTGTTCTTAGTGTGCCCTAATTTTAAACATACACAAACTGGTACTTTCTTTAAGTGTCATTTTCTTAATGGGCTCATGCGTAGCATAATTATGCACGCTATGCATAACATTGCTCTTTTTAGTGGTGCATAAAAAACATTCAATGCCTAAAATTTAATGCTTGCATCACAAAATATATGCGGAATACCAAAATCTTAAATCCTTCTTTTCTTTCTTTACATTAAAGGGAACTTAGTTGGTTCTTGTCAATACATTGAACAACATGTAATGACACATTTGTGTCCTTACTCCATACTAGCCAAATTGATTTTACGGCCTCGATGGCCACGACACCTCGCACACAAAAGAATGCATTAGTGATCAACATCATTGGGGCCCTTCTAATAAATGGAAAAAAAAATGGGACTACTTTTAACAAAAGCTTGGGTTGGCCATTACACAAAATTGGGGCCCTTAAAAAATTTGGGTACCCCTTTTCACACTTAGAAATTGAGTGCCCCTTGTAACTTGTAAGAAGTTGGGGGCCCCTTGACCAAAACATTGGGTGCCATGCGTGTGTGTGCGAGTGCGTGTGCTTGTGGTGGGAGCCAATTGTTCGCGTGGCATCATTAAGACACCGGTATGTGAGGTTTGCCCATGCATGGGCTAGCGCATGGCAAAGGTAGCAATGCAACGAGGGTTCTACAGAATGACAATGAGCAAATCCGAACCGAAGGCGTTGCAGGGAACACTTCTGAGTCTGGGGCAAGCAATCAGGATCTAATGAGGCCTCAAAGCATAAGGCCGAGATGGAGTCTGGATATAGGAACCCTAGCCGGCTAAAATAGCCTTGGCCATCCACTGGCCTCTTCTTGAAACTTTGGAAGAGGCCATAAAAAGTGCACAGATCTTTGCTGATAATATTGAGAAGAAACGAACGACCAAGACACCTTGGGTTGGAGTATCCCACTTCCGTAGTTCCAAGGGGAACAAATGGAAGGGGGCCAAACAAGGTAATGATGCGGTTAAGAAGGCCAAGGGGCCAAGGGGTCCCTTGTCATCACTGCAAGATTATGAGTGAGCTAAAAATGAAAAAATATATTTTATTTGCATGGCTGCTACTGATCATGATAAACAAAATTGTCCAAAGAATGATGGCAAAGATGTTGATAAGGGCGGTAGTGAGGCGGTGCACACGGTGCAATTCTTTCCACTTGAAGCTTCTCAGAAGTTTTATGAAGTTCAAGTATGCCATACCGATGCCACGCGTGAGTGTTGTGTAACTGGATACCCTCTTTCAGGCCTTATGATTTAGTTCGAATGCATGGACACATCAACGGATGAAGAGTTCGTGTCATGATTAGGCTACACATAACTTTTTGAGCTATCATTTGGTTAAAAAAATAAAATTATCACAAAGCCCTAGTGATCATAAATACATGGTACCTCTTGCCAATGGGCATAATAAGCATGTATGGGACACGGTGGTTAAACAAGTACCACTTAGTATTCATGGACATAAAATGCACTTAGATTTACAGGTTATGCATATTACGAGAGGTGTTATTTTGGGTCGTGAATGGTTGTTTCATTTAGGACCATCTCTTTCTCATAGTTATCTAGATAATACTTTTGATTTTGAGGTCAATGGTAAACAAGTTCATTTGCAAGGTGAACAAGATGTGCCCCCATCTCCACTCATTTGTTCTGCTGAAGTGGACCACCTTGTACATGCTCATGAAATAGAAAATCTCTTTTTATGTTACATGTCTCCTTCAGTTTTGTCTCATGATGATGCTAGTGGTGGTGATTTTACTTCCAGTTTGAATATTGAATTTCTCAATTTTGTCATATGTGAACAACATAGTGCTAGGCATAATAATGAAAAAACTAAATTTTTTCCTAAGCTCACTCAACAAGTTTCTAATTCTTTGCAGTCTTTTGTAACATGAATTTCATGATGTATTTCCAAGTGACTTGACGTCTGGTTTGCCCCCCTGAGCACAATGTCCAGCATGCCATTAAAGTGCTCAAGGATGCAAAGCCAGTCTATAAGCCTCTGTATAGGCTTAGCGCTAGTGAAGCCAGTGAGGTAGAGCGTCAGCTTGCTGACTACCTCGCCAGGGGCTTCATTAGGCTTAGCAATTCAAAATGGACATCACCAATTTTATTGGTGAAGTAGAAAGATGGGTCTATGCGTTTATGCGTGGACTATCGTGGTTTGAATGCAATCACAATAAAGAATAAGTATCCATTGCCGCCACGAGTTGATGAGATTTTTGATCAACTGCAAGGTGTGCAATACTTTAGTAAGATTGACTTAAGGTTAGGCTATCGTCAAGTTCGGATCCACATGGAGGATGTGCCTAAGACAACTTCTTTTCGTACCATATTTGGGCATTATGAGTTATGAGTTATGCCGTTTGGTATAACTAATACTCCAGCTACATTTATGATGCTTATGGATAACATCTGCCCCGTATCTTGGTTGATTTGTTGTTGTATTTCTTGATGATATTTTGATCTTTAGTCGCACAAAAGAAGACCATTTTCAACACTTAAGATTAGTGTTTGAATTCCTAAGGCAAAACACACTTTATGCTAAAGAGAGAAAGTGTGAGTTTTTTGCCTCCTCAGTGATCCATTATTCAGGTCACATCATCTTGAGATATGGAATTTAGATGGATCCTACGAAAGTAGAGACAATCCTTAAGTGGCATCATCCAACAATTTGGAAGAATTACATATATTCCTTGGGTTGGCAGGGTTCTATCGCAAATTCATCTGAGATTATGCTAAGTTAGCGGTTCCCATGATGGACCAATTAAAGGCTAAAGGTCACAACTTTGTCTGGGGTGCTGACCAACAACAAAGTTTTGATCGCCTTAAGGTTGCCATAGCTATCACATCTGTGTTGGCAATAGTAGATCCTAATCGACTGTTTGTGGTTGAAACGGATGCTAGTGACCATGCAGTGGGTGCGGTGCTTCTTCAAGGAGAAAGATTGGTAGATTTTGAGAGAAAGAAGTTGGATAGAGCTCAACGGAATTATTTTGCGTATGAGCATGAACTTTATGCCATCATTCATGCTCTATGCAAGTGGAGACATTATCTCTATGGTGCTAAGTTTGAGATTGTCTTTGATTATGAGAGTATCAAATGGTTGACAACTCAAACTGATTTGAAAGGTCATAAAACTCAGTGAGCAGAAATC
Organism: Cibotium barometz; assembly: GCF_041138505.1. Classification (NCBI taxonomy): domain Eukaryota; kingdom Viridiplantae; phylum Streptophyta; class Polypodiopsida; order Cyatheales; family Cibotiaceae; genus Cibotium; species Cibotium barometz. Next base: position 16,354,594 of record NC_141069.1, read on the forward strand.
CTCCAAGAATTTTACTTTCAATTAGGGTCTCGCAAGGGTCAATACGATGTCGTGGGCTGATGCCTTAAGTCGCATGCCTCAAGTCAACTCGTTGAGTTTCACGGAGTTGAAAAGTGACTTTTTAGATTCACTCAAAGGCAAGTGCAAACATGATCAGTCATATGCAAAGGTGTGTTGTAACACATAGGGATCCCTCCCACTCCGCGTAGATGATAGTTCCACACCTAGCTCTTCTCTTTTTAGGGACGAGCTTAACTGTTGGAAGAAAGTTTCCATCGATAATGGGTACTTGTTACACAAAGGAAGAGTGTGTGTACCCTCGGACTCCGACACTAGGCACCAAATACTTTATGAGTGTCCATGATAGTCCAAGTGTAGGTCATCCTAGAATTAGGAAGACCTATGCCTTAGTGAGAAGGCAATTTTATTGGCCTTGACTTTACAGGGACGTCCAAGAATATGTTTTGCATTGTCAAAAATGTTAGGTCAATAAGGCTGAGCGTCTTGAGATAGGCAGGCTATTACAACCTTAGAGATCCGTGATGGTAAGTGAGAAAGCATCTCTATGGATTTTACTATAGGTCTACCTACAACTAGCAGAGGTCATGATGCCATCTGGGTTGCAGTGGACAGGTGGATCAAGATGTCTCTGTTTATTCCGACTAAAACCACAGTGAAAATACCAGAGTTAGCTAGGATTTTCATTGAGAATATCTATCGACTTTATGGGCTGCCAGCCAATATAGTCACTGATAGAGACCAGAAGTTTAATAGTCACTTCTACAGAGCAGGGTTCAAAAAGTTGGACACAATGCTCAGTATGAGCACAGATGGCCACCCCCTAGAGTGATGCTTAGATAGAATGGGTCAACCAAGTACTCGAGGATATGCTAAAAGCATATGTGAGTAAACGGCAAACGAATTGGGAAGATTACTAACCAATTTTAGAATTTGCCTACAATAGTGCGAAGCATGTTACTACAGGCTTTAGTCCTTTCATGCTTATGTATGGGTTTCAACCCCGATCTCCAGTAGTTGTAGGGTTAGCTACTAAAAGAATTCAAAAGGTTAAAGATTTTTTGCAAGATCATAAAACGATATGCTGAAGATCACTAAGGAAAATGTAAAACAGGCCCAAGATCGTTACAAACATTAAGCGGATGAAGACCGCAGAGTGGTCACATTTGAAGAAGGCAACCAAGTATTTCTCAAAGTTCCCTCAAGTTTGGAAAATTTGAAGATGGGAAAAGTACCAAAGTTATCGCCTAGGTATTGTGGACCTTTCACAATACTTAAGCGTGTAGGTGAAGTTGCCTACAAGTTAGCTTTGCCAGAACATTCCAAGGTTGAGAACGAAAACTCTTCCAAAAGGAGTGTCAGGACATTGATAGGACATTGGGTGGAGAGTTTCCCTATTTTCTTCTAGTAAGTTCATGGAGGTCTCATAGAGGCCTTGCATTGAAGATGTTATCATCGATGAAGATATGTGGGTCGAAGAGAATGAGGATGAGGAGGTTCCTGACAAAGACCCAGCTACAATACAATTCGTGATGTTCTGGATTTCCTAGAAGCACACAAAGAATCCTCTAAGCACGACTCTACGGTGGAAGTGGAGTTACATGCAGGCGAGTTCTGTAAGCTGGTGGCTAAATATAAAAACAAAGGTGCCATTCTCTTTTTCTTGGGTAGGCCCCCCGAGAGCTTTGGAGGTTGCCAGGTAGCTCACCAGAATCATGGATGCCGACTCTATGTCTACCTCGATTGTCTATGTGGGTAAAGGCCTTTTCGAGATCATTTTCACCAAAACTGAGGCAGTCAGGAAGCTTCTTGCCAAGAAGGCAGATTTTTTTTGTAGGAGAGTTGGTCTATCCTCTCCCTTGGGCTCCTATGCATGCAGATCGAGAGGCCGATCTGGGTGGAGATCATGGACCTTCCGAAATTTTTTACGACGTGTTATGCATAAGATGGTGGAATCTCTGGGCAAGGTGCTCTTAACCTATCCGATTACTTCTGTGCTCAGGAATAAAATATGTATTCTATGGGCAGTTAGCAAGGAAAATACCTCATCTCTTATAGTTGTTATATACCTAGCATGGGACCTATGGTATTTAAGCTGCGTTGGGGCAACTTTCTTGCTTCCACTGTGGGATTATTGAGCATTATCAAAAAAAATGCCTTAAATTTGTTGGTGGGAGTCAGAAGCCGTCTTTCCTTGCAATGGCTAGGACTGGAGCAAACTGTGTAAGAGGCTCAAGTTTTGGAGGCAGAAGCAGCTCCCCTGGTATTATTTCCTCTGTTTAAAGGGAACGAACCCATGCTTCCTATCCAGGAGAAGCATGCACAGGCAGGCCATCAGAAGCCTTCTAATGATGGCTCGGTCACTCCAAAGCCCAAGAACCCTCTATGAGGGTTTCATTCTGTTATGGCAAAAGCTCGTTCTAATGCCTTTGCCGTTTTGGGCTCCCACTTGGATGATAAGCAAGAAGCTCTCTCCAGGCATAATTCGAGCTCAGACACGAGCACATTATGGAAAATTTGCCTACCTCCCCATCCTGTGGGAGATAGCTCTGAAGATCCCTCCTCACTGCTTAGGATCCTTTGAGATAGTGATGGATTTGGGCTTAATTCCTCAGATACTTCTGATGCTTCCAAATAAATTTGTCTGTATTAATCCAAAAGGGTTAGGTTGCAGAGGGAAGTGGGCTACCTTGCAGCATTGGCTCCTATCTAACAAAATTGTGCTATGTTGTCTTCAGCAACATAAACTTCATGGATTTGCAGGGGGCATTATAAAAAGCAAATCCTTAAACTCAGTTTTATGCTGGTATTCGTGGTGGCCGCTCTGGGGCTGCCTGCTAGGTGCACAATGTGTTGGACCTTGAAATCATTGCCAATGATGAAGATGGTCATTATATTGGTATTGCTATTCGCATAGGTAATCTCAAGCGTCATGTATACTCATTATATGGCAAGGCGTCATCTAAAGGGAAGGCTCTATAATGGAGGAGGCTAAGATCTGAGATGAAGCATGATGCCATCCATCATCATGGGGGACTTCAACATCGCTTAGATAATTCCTCTTGGTTTGGACAACAAGCTCATGGAGGAGATCAATGAATGGAATCATTTGGTTCAAGAGTTCGGCTTCTGTGATATTTGGAATATGTCCCACCCGGCCGGACGAGAAAGGCTACACATATTTCTCATTTTCCTCGGTTGGATATTGTAGTCACCTCGATAGGTGTTACATTTCTCACAAAGGGGAGTGATTCTCACATGGACTTGACCTTCATGTTAACAATTCTGTGCTCAAATCTGATCAAAGGCCAGAGTTTATCATTGTTAATCCCATTTTGGATTAACAAATATGCTCCTCCATTTGAGGACATTAATAAGTGTTATGCAAAGGCACTATAAAAGTTGTACATTAGGAGATACTGGCTACCCAAGGCTTTAGTTAGTAAGTTTTGGGCGTCCAAGTGTGAATAACGGCTAGTTGTATATAAGGTAATTTCTCATAATGGAAACACACAATCCCCCTTTGTGCTATGAGAGCTCTTATACTTTGTCTTGAAGAGAGAGAGTGTCTGTGTGAGTGTGCTCTAGTACATGTACCTCTTTCATGCATGCACTTTGTATGAGAGAGTGAGAGGTTGGTCGCCTTGCGTACGTGGTGTGATCGACTTCGCGGCGGTGACAACGTGGAGGTGGTGTTCAGAGGAGTGGAGCTTCTAAAGAGAGCTTGCGGAGCCTCAAGGGACACAAGCTCGAAGCATTGGTAAGTACCCAACGATCGTTGTGTCTATTGCTTCTCCCATTGATGGTTGTGTGGAGTTCCTTCTTGGCAGGTGCGGTAGGCCATAACATTTTTGGCGTTGTTACTCGGGAAACATCATTTTTTTCTTCCATTCTCTTTGAGCTTCAGATACCACTATGCAAGATTCATGCTTGCCTTTGCATATTTGAAAAGTGCATTTTGAAGAGAATGTAAATATAAGGTTTGAGTGAAAGAGAAGAGTTGTGAGAAATCGTGTGTTTTGGAGTGTGGGTGAGTACTTGGTTAAGCCTAGAGGAAAGCTGCACTATTTTTTTCTTTTATTTTTTATGTTTTCGTCACAAAACTTGCTACCGTGAGCTAGCACTAATAACGAGCCAGGTGATGGGGAGGTGGCTGGACCTAGCCATAGACCAAATTGCCTAGAAGAACATATTCACGAAGAGGATGAGGTCTAGGTAGGGGGGGAGTAGCCCCTCAAAGACCAATTATGGATCCAAATGCAGATCTTAACGCAGTCACAAGGGCAGATATGCTAAATATGGCCATAAAAATGGGTCGAGGAATGGTTAGGGAACTAGGCTCTATACCATCCCTAATGAAGCCACATATCATTTCCAAGCTTGTGCAAAAGTTCTTGTGGGGATGGGGACCTGATCCAACATATTGAGATCTTTGAGTCAACCTGCAAAACTGGCCAGTGAGTGATGTGACCATGATCCATGCTTTTTTGCTGACCCTAGAAGGAATGGCTCACCAATGGTATCAAACCCTAAAGCCAAAGGATAAAGTCAACTTCACTAGGCTTAATAATGTGTTCATACCAAGCTTTGCTCGAAGTGGTGATAGATGGAGTCCTGTGGCTCAGCTTCATAATATCAAGCAAAAAGAAAATGAATCCATGAGAGGTTATGTATCTTGACTTAAGCACTTAAATTCAAGATGTAAGTTACGGGAGAGGTTAACTAATAATCAGTTATTGCCTTGCTTCTAGAGAGGAGTCCGAGATCATAAAATGCATGATTATCTAGTATTAGCCCGACCAGCTACTTTAGATGCATGTTGTAAGTTGGCGATAGAATATGAAGACAATCTGCTTGAATTGTCAGAACAACGTGAAGATGCCAAGGTAGCTTCAGTAGCAACAACATCGTGAGTCTCAAGTCACCAGGACACAGGAACCCAGAGCAAGCAAGTTGGAAACATGACAGTGGATGAGCTCAACAATGCTATATTAGAGAAATTAAATGTTAAGGATGGGAGAGAAGCATCTCGGATGCTCATCTCTACCCTCGGAGAGATCTGATTTGGTGCTCCATTTGTAGATAAAATCACACCACTACCGAATGCCCTCAATTAAGACTAAGGCAATTACTTTATTGTGCTTATTGTGTGAGATTTGGGAATCATGACACTTCCATGTGCAGGTATCCGAGGGTCCAGCTTGTAGCACAACTGCCGCTACGTAGACTGCTGCTAGCCTTACCAACACCACCAATGCAAACCACTATGGCTGCAGGGTAGCCAGTGCTGCTAGCCTTACCAACACCACTAATGCAAACCACTATGGTTTCAGGGCAGCCAAACCCATCTTACTTACCAAGAGGGACTATTAACCCATTCCTAGGGTTAACAAGAGCTACCACCATTATCTTACATCAAAGTCAAGGTAGATGCACCAAAAGGTCATACATTCAAGATATGAAGTAATGGTGTCCAAATCTACAATTTGGACGGGCGCTCGTAATGGTGTGACAAAATACTTAAGGCAATTCCCACTTTAAGAGCATGTGGTAGCAAGTTAGGATGAAGTCCCAAGTGATGTACTTCATGGATATATTATGAGAGTAGCCATTGTAATAGGATTAGGCCTCTTATGAGCCTAAAGTGCCTGGCCGGCCACAGTTTAAGTGAGTGTGAACACTTTACGGCCATGTATATAAGTGAATTTCTCTCATAATACAACATACCCTCCCATTGTGCAATCGAGTCTTGCTCTTGCTAATCTCTCTCCCTAATACATTCTAGTGAGCGTGTGTGAGTGAAGTGAGGTGAGAGAAGGAACGAGTACACGTAGTGCAACGCGGTGGTGTGACAACGCTCACGGAGGTGTGGTGGAATTGCTTCTCAAGGAGTTGTAGAGCTTGAAGACCTCAAGGGTTACGAGCTCAGCCAATGGAAAGATCCTCATGATAGTTGTTGTTCACCAGGTAATATCTTGTTGGTGTTTCCAGGGGGGTTAGGGTGAGCCATAACAAGGATGTTCCGGATATAGGACACGTCATCTCTGCCAATGGAAAGATCCTCATGATAGTTGTTGTTCACCAGGCAATATCTTGTTGGATGTGTTTCCAGGGGGTTAGGGTGAGCCATAACAAGGATGTTCCGGATATAGGACACGTCATCTCTGCCACCATCCAGTCTACCGCCACAATCTCCACAGGCTAAAATCAACCAAGTATTGGTTGAGGAGCCCTTGGACGAGGGGGAAGTCATGTGTGAGGTAGAAATCAATAATTATTACTATGAGGAGCCACCGAAGATCACGCCAGAGTATTATGCCTTACAAAACAATATGCCAGTGCCAATGTTTCAAACCATGGTACAATGGAAAGGCAAGGACATAAAATCGACCATGAAAAGGGGACTAATACAATGTTTTGGTTGCAGTGGACCTCATCAAATAGCAGACTCTCCTAATAAGAATGTGGTTCATGCGGGCTAAGCTCAGCCGATGGCAGCACAACCTAACGACATGCCAACACTTACTTGCATTAAATGTGGGGTTGATCATTTGATCAAAAACTGCCCATATCGCGCTAGTGGTTCTATTTCCACTTCTAACCATGCCACTGTCAGAACCATAAGTGTGTAACCTAGAAATATCACGCCATGTAATGTCTTGACACGAGCACAAGCAAAACAAGTGGGACAAGGGAAAAAACCCAGCAAGTGTTACAACCTTTAAAACTGGGAGAAGGAGAAGAGTGAAAAAAGTGGGCAAAGGTGACACCCTGGTCACAATCTAGGATGGATCCGAAGAAGATACCATTGACACCGGATCCACCCAATCAAAGGAAGGGAGCAACCAAGCGCCGAAACCAGATGGGCATGCCCAAGAAACCCAAAGAGAGAGACCAGCAACCCCTAAGGGGATTGGTGAATATCCAAATGGTGAAGAGGCGATAAGGAAGCTTGAAGAAGCTAAGGTGGCTAGGGATACAATGCATCCAAGAAATGAGCTGATAAAGGAAAGGAAATTGGATGTGCCTACTCTAATTCAAGAAGAGTTTGAGGGAGGGACTCACAACAATGAACTCATGGCAAGAATGTTTGAGGAAGCAGAATAAGACTTGTCCATCCATTCATTCCCTAGGGGTGAATATGTGACAAACACATGGAAGGAGCCCTCACTTGCTAGGGAGCCAAGAGACATAGGCAGTCTTGCGGCCATATGGTCCACCACCAGTAAAATGCCACCATTGTTATGCAATACTCCGACATTGTGGGCAGACATAAAGGATTGGGTAGAGGGACGATTAATGACTCCAAAATTGTATCATCAGTAAAAGCTTTAATATTGTCTTAGGGGAGAGTATGGCGTACCTCCTGAGGTTGCCGCCCCGTAAACCCAATGTCCACTGGGAGGAGAGACCTAATCACCTCTAGTAGAGAAAAACCTACAGCATGCAGAGGTGAGAACTCCCAGATTCGTCAAAATATATGTCAATCAACTAGGCCGGTATTATGAGAGTGATGACACAAATGTTACAATCCCAATCCATCATAATGGTTACCAAGCATTGGCTATCTCGGATGGAGGAGCGGGGGGGGGGGGGGGGGTGAGCATCATTACAAAACGATGTTGGGAAAACTGGGGTAAGCCAGATTTGGAAAGAGCAGATCTAATTGTCAAAATGGTAGATGGAACATCTTCAAATCCTATGTGGCTATTGAAAAACGTCAGACTTAGGTCTTTTCGTTCCACTACCATCATACATTTGTTTTAATGGACTTTCTATGCCAACCGGATTCATACGACATCATCTTAGGTAGACCTTTAATGAGGGAAGCCAAAGTGGTGCATGATTGGGGTTAGATTAAGTGTATATTTGAAAGGATTCGCAGATTCTAAAGATTGGTCTACAAATGTGGAAGGCACACCCAATGGAAGGGCAATTGTTTGGAAATGATTCGGTCACCACTGTGAGCGAACCATGTCCTTTACAAGTCTGCCAACAATGGAGGAGAATTCAAGGGAAGGGGAAGAGGCTGCAATGTACGTGTCGCTTCCATCTCCAGATTTCAGTGAAAATTGGATGCATATGCTTGCCACTATAGATGTTTTGCAACCAAGAGGAATCCACTATGTTGAATTAGGGAACGTTCCTACCACCTCAGTGTGTATGTTAAATGTGTAACCAAGAGAAGAAGATACGAAGGATGAAGTCTCCAACACAGAAGGGTCTGGGTCACAAGGCCACACCAGTACCCAACGCCTTAGAAGATGGCAAAAATAGAAGAGGTATATCGCTCGACAAAATGCCCTACTATGAAGTAAACCCACGGACACCCAATCTCAAAGTCACAAAGGTGCACGAGGAGTTTTCTAAGAATTGGGGTGAAGAGTTGAGTAAGATATCTCTGGAAGAAAAATGAGAGGAGAAAATTGTACCTCAAGAGTCAGAAATGCCTAAACTCACGAAAGCAAGGCGTCGAAAATGAAACAAGGCATGCTTGGCTGAAGCCAAGCACGAGGCTAAAATGAAGAGTTGAGTAAGATATCTCTGGAAGAAAAATGAGAGGAGAAAATTGTACCTCAAGAGTCAGAAATGCCTAAACTCACGAAAGCAGGGCGTCGAAAATGAAACAAGGCTTTGGCTGAAGCCAAGCATGAGGCTAAAAAGGCAATGGCTCAGACAAAAAATGAGGATGAAGATAAACGAGACCTACTCTCAGTGCTGCCGGACCATTTCAAAACATACACCATTAATGAACGAAAAGTGGTCCAATTGACGGCTAAAAGAGTAAAGGAAGATGGTCTATAGAAGTCTTATGCGGTGCAGCCAAAGTTAAGGAAATGGATATTGCATAGCTAGGAGAGGAAACCAAACTTGTCTATATTGCTAAGGGTTTAACTGTAGCGCTGAGGAAGAAGAACTCATAGCTCTCCTCAAGGAATTCACCTCAAGGAATTCAATGATTGCTTTTCTTGGAAATACACAAAGATTGAAGTGGTACAACTCATGATTCTGATCATGGAAGGATCAAGACCATCCAGGTAGAAGCCGTACCAGATCAATCCAAAATATGTAATGATTGTAAAGGAGGAAATTGACAAACTCATCGCTGCGGATTTCATCTATGAGATTGAGCATACATATTGGCTCTCACCAATCGTGATTGTGCCGAAGAAGAATGTGAAATTGAGGGTCTGTATCGATCTCAAAAAGGTCAATGTAGCCACCAGTAAAGACCACAACCCACTGCCATATACTGAACATGTGTTGGAAAACAGGTAGTAGGTGAAGAAGCTTATAGCTTCTTAGTTGGGTTTTCAGGCTATAATCAGGTGTCCATAGCACCAGAAGACCAACACAAAACAACCTTCAATACGATGTGGGGAACATATGCTTATAAGGTTATGCCTTTTGGCCTCACCAATGCCCCATCACGATTGATATGCACAACCTTCAAGGACTACTTTGCAAAAGTGGCTAGAGGTATTCATTGACGATCTATGTGCACACTCATGCTAGACTAAACATTTTCCTTGCTTGAGAAAGGTGTTTTAGCAATGTCAGTTATATCGTATATCCTTAAATCCTTTGAAATGTCAATTCTGGGTCAAACATGGGGTAATCTTAGGGCACATTGTATCTAAAAATGGTATTTGCACGGATGAGAGCAAGGTAAAATTGATCTTAGAATTACCCCCACCCACCAATTACAAAGGTGTACATAGGTTTATGGGCCACGTTGGGTATTATCATTGCTTCATCATTTTCTATGCTAAAATCATCAAACCAATTACAAAGGTGTACAAAGGTTTATGGGCCACGTTGGGTATTATCATCGCTTCATCATTTTCTATGTTGAAATTATCAAACCATTGTATAGACTACTCATTGTCTTTGAATGGACTAAGGAATGCCAAGAAGCATACAATAAGTTGAAGAAAGCACTAGCCAGTGCACTATTCCTGAGACCACCCAAATGGGGTCTTATATTCCACGTGCACATCGATGCTTCAAACTTCACAATAGGTTGTGTATTGGCACAACCTGGGTTATTCAAATTGGATTACCCAGTTTGCTTTGCCAGACGATGTAGAGATAAATTACACCACCATGGAGCGTGAAGGGTTGGCCATGGTTTATGCTGTAAAGAAATATCGACATTACTTACTAGCTAACAAATTTATATCTTTTTTAGATCATCACGTCCTATTATATTTGGTGAACAAGCCTTGCACCACAGGGAGAATCACAACACGTTGGTTACTTTTACTCTTGGAATTAGACTTTACGATCACGGTAAGAAAAGGGACACAACATGTGTTGGCCAACCACATGTTTAGAATTCCGAATGGAGAACCTGCAATTGGTATTGATGATGACCTCCCAGATGCTTGTCTATTCAAACTTGACATGGTGCCTCAATGGAGTGAAAAAATATTTAACTATCTAGCTCATAGTTTTTTGTAAGAACGTCCCTTGAACAAGGATAAAATGCATTGGCTTATTAAGTTGGCCGTACCTTATCAATTGATTTTGTTGGAGAATCATATAAGCTAGGCAAGGATAATATTCTAAGAAGATGTGTGCGAGAAGATGAATTTGTCACAATACTAGAAGAAGCACACTTAGGAATAGCCAGAGGACACTTCGTTGGAGAAGTTATAGCTCACAAAGTGCTTCAAAAGAGCAGGACTATGGTAGCCTACGTTATTTGGGGATGCCATAGAGTTTGTGAAAAGATGCGAGGAGTGTCAAAGATTTTCTATTCCACAACAAAGAGATAAGATGTCGCTCACCCCTATTGATTGTAAGACAACCCTTTGAGAAGTGGGGGATTGATTTTGTTGGACCCATTAGTACAGTGGTGCATCCGTCTTACAAGCCCAATATGTAATCATGGCCACATATTATTTCACTAAGGCAAGAGCCTCTAAGCGAGCCGATGCACGAACCATAGCCAAGTTCTCATATGAATATATTATTTTCAGATTTGGCTGCTTGCTTGAATTAGTTAATGACCGGGGTTCACATTTAATTAATGAGGTGATTGAACACTTACTTGCCGGATTCCTTGTAGTCCATCGAAATTCATCACCTTATTATCCGCAAGAAAATGGTCAACCAAAGAGCACAAACAAGATTTCATGTACCATCTTGACTAAAACATGAGAAGCTAGTCACACGGATTGGGAACATAAGCTGACTGCATCTCTATGGGCGTATCGTACATCATGTAAGGTAGCGAGACGGGATATACTCCTTTCCGTCTAGCTTATGGCGTTGATGTGGTAATGCCTATGGAGTACTTAGTTCCAAGCCCGCGAATCACAGTACAGGAGAGGCTTACCAAAAATGCTTTGGTCGAGAGATTGGTTGATTTAGAAAAACTTGATGAAACTCGGCTAATTACATCACATGGGCTTATGGTCGAAAAATTGAGGAGAAAACGTTGGTTTGACCATAACCTGAAATAAAAAGAACTGGAAATGGAGGACCTCGTCCGCATGTATGGTGTCGGAAGCACCAAGAAAAAGAAACTCAAATACAGAGGATTAGGACCTTTTAGAGTGTCCTAAATCACCCCTCAAGGGTTGGTCCGAATTGAAACCATCAAGGGAGTACAAACACAAGGATACACCAACGGGAGCAAAATCAAGAAGTATTATGGCCCATTGACCTATGTGATGCTCACACAAGGGCATCTACTGAAACAAAAGAAAGAGGTGGCCAAAGAAAAAATCAAACAAGCTCAAGAAGAAGCCAAGGCAAGGGAAGCCAAGGCCAAACAGAGACTCCAAGGGAAAATGTTGCCCATTGACCTATGTGATGCTCACACAAGGGCATCTACTGAAACAAAAGAAAGAGCTGTCCAAAGAAAAAATCAAACAAGCTCAAGAAGAAGCCAAGGCAAGGGAAGCCAAGGCCAAACAGAGACTCCAAGGGAAAATGTTGCATGTGAACATGGCTTCACTCACCCTTCTTGATGAGGATGACCTGGACATTGAGCTGACACATCTCAGTGTAAAAGTCTCTATGAAAAATTTGGTCTGGAGAAAGAAGCACGTTTAACCGGTTGGCAGAACAGTGCGACATTGCCAATATCATCCACCAAGAAGAAAAAGCTGAACAAAGTTGTGGATAAGAGAAAGGAAGACGAGCACTCACATGCACAAGAAACAAAACAGGTTCAACAGGATTCGGTGGATGCACTCTTTAATTGGATGGAGGGAAAAATCAGAAGCTCCCACTTTGAACTAAAGCGGTTGAAATAACAAATTCCCACAAGTTCCAAAGTACCACATTGGTTTTTGTGGCAATAAACAAAGAAGAATTACAAGAGGTATCCATTCCCCAGCAAGTGGGTACGAGGTAAATGAGTATGATCTTTATGCCATAAAACATGTTCATTCGTTTCATGTGTATTCAATCCTTCTCTAAATGCATATCATGTGGCTTTGAGTGTTTGAGCATATATGCAAACATAAGGTATCAAAACTTGCATGCATAAGGGATCATAGAGTTTCACGCTCTGAATTGATCCGGGATACTTCATGTCGTGAAACGCGTAGACACGGTTCACGCCGTGAACCGCCTTAGCACTTCACGTCGTGAAACAATTCAAAATGGTTCATGTCGTGAACCGCCTTTACCACTTCACGCCATGAAACAGTCATAAGCCTTCCACAAATCGTAAGCTGACAAGTGGCATGCTCATTTAAGCTAGCTACCACTTGACCAACGACTAAATCATGAAAGCTTCTTTTTTTCCTTTTTTGTGCATTTTTCTTTGTTGTCTGACTTGTGTTTTTGTTGCATTTATTCTTCATCACCTTGGATTAGTGTTCATTGCTGCATGCGGGATTGCATTCAAGGGTCTTCCATCTCTCATTGCTTATGACCTTTGATCTTAGGTAGGAGCTTGTCCTCCTTCGGTTGTTTTATTTCTTTTGAATAAAAGAATTATGGAACATGTAACAATCGGAACACATTCTTCATCCATCCATCTGCATATGTTCTTTATTATGTTTTTGGGTTGCTATGATTTGTAAACCTGTCATTCATATTCAATTTGCATGAAAAGATGTATCATCACCCTTAAATTACCTCACAAGGGCAAGAGCCTTCTAAACCCGTGAAATAGCAGTATGCTATTTCACGAAATCCACACCAACCCTTTGGTAGGACTAACACTGCACTTAATTGCATTTCGATGCTTGGGACATGCCATAGCTACACACTAACACTGCTATTTTACAAAAACATCACACACAAAACTCTGCTATTTCACGAATTTATAACTTTTTCCCTCACGGGTTAAGCCTTTCATGACTTAATCCCTTATGGGTTAACCCTTAACGCAATAACTCTTTGCGAACTAACACTTCACGGCTTATGCCTTCACACCTGCACCTTCACAATTTAAGCTCTCACGTCTGCAACTTCACGTCTTAAACACTGCTTCTCAACCAACACATTTTGTTATTTCTCACCTCCACTAACACACTTCTCATCAAGCATCACACACACCCACACACCCACACACACACCTATTATAAAAAAAAGAGGGGACCACGAGTTCCTACCAATCATTATGACTGACGATCTTTTCAATGTTACACATGGCCTCCCCTGCTACACCAGAACTCAGCTATCTGGGGCCATATGCACAGATGTTCCAGGGATCTATGATCAATAAAGACATATAGATAGTACACGGGAAAATCATGCTCCAGTACCATAGCCCTGCGTGTTTACAGATATTACAGGATACAAAGGTTAAGGGTAAGCCAGGGAAAGTGGGTCTTGGCAGAACGGCCCCGCCCCGACAGCCTTCCTTGTGCAATTAACATAGATTTATGTGCAGAGTACATCAATTCATATGACAAAGCCACTAAGAGAGGTACAGTAACAAAAAGGCAGATGGCACCACAGAATAGGTCCTCCTCTCAGAAAAACTAATACGTGATGCTTTGTAGTTGCCCCTACCAATCCAGACACATATTCACAATATTGAGAAGATGCCCATGGAAGATATACTAAAAAGGATTGCCTATAACTCCAATGGGGAAGAGTATGACAATATATGTGATGAAGTAAATGATAAAGCTTGCAGAGCAATGTCTATGGTGATGTAGGAGAAGCCAGTGGACTGGTATAATAGGGTCCCACTAAACCATATATCCAAGGTGCATGAAGAAAAAGAGGAACACTGGGCGTGGTACATCCATAGAGATATGGAGAATTACCTAAAGTCACACCAATCAAAGGTGTGCAATCCCTATGTACTTACCAAGGTTCGCAGTCATGTAGCTAACCTTCGAGTTCCCGAAAGTATGCCGGAAGCACATGTACAACAAGCTGTAGTGTCTTTAGGGCCACCACCCATCACTCCTGAAGATCTGCAAGAAGGACAAGCCCTATTAAAGGAGACAAAGCACATAGTGCAGAAGCTAAAGAAGGGGAAGCAAAAAAAGAATGACAAAAAGATGAGGGGCATAATATCAGAAGTTGTCGAGGAATCCCAGCACTTGGAAGCAGAAACATCCCAAGATATTGCATCATATTAGCAGGTGTGCTGGAGCAGTAAGAGGTACGAGGAATAAAATTTCCCGACATACCATTAAGCACAACTTCAGATTTACCTCTTCACACGCCCCCTCCCAGCCAGCACAAATGGCATTCAAGAACCTCTCACCACTATGCAACTCTGTTCTTCTCCAATCACAACCAACTTCAATGGAGATTGGTGCAGAGAAGGCCCTAGAGGAAGTAGTACCGCAAAAAGATGTTAGCAAAAGAAATGAAGAGGCTACATCCACACATCAGGAAGCCACAGAAAAAGGCCATGAAGCTGAGAAAAGAAAGAGAGCAGAAATATCTACAAGCCCAGGCAAGCGAAAACGACTGGAAGATGAAGGCCCAGTAGATGACCATTCTTTCTTGCATAACTTAGAGGCCGATCATATCTTTACAGGAGACAATGGAGGGCCTCGACAACTTGATACAATTACCATTCAGCAAAACAAAAGGCACGGCGCGATCTCCACAAGAGCTTCTATCTGGGAACAAGAGCAAAGGGTATGTCATTGTCACTTACTACTCACATGCTCTAGGACAGGAATGTCACCCTATGGAAGCAAGTAGAAGAAGCTACAGAACAAGTGCAAAATCTTAAGGAACAAATGGCTGGCCGATGCTACACACAGAGAAATCATCCTTAAAAGCTTGAAGGCTATGGAAGAACAAGAGGCAAGATACCGAGTTTTAGAAGGGCATAACCAAATGCTAAGCAAAACCGTAGTTCAAAGCATCAAAGAGAACACGGAGCTAAAGGCACAAGTCGAACAAGCCAAGGAGCAGCTTCAAAAAGAGGTGGCAAATGTTAGAGAAAAAGAAGGGCAACATACACAACAGCTTAAAGAAGCTCATGCAACGTTCCAAGTCAAAGAAGAAGGGGCTATAAAGAAAATTGCTACCCTAACTAAAGTCGTCATCACTGTAGCTGAACAAAAAGTGATTAAAACCTTCAAACTGAAAGGGAACAATTAAACAAAGCCCATGCAAAGAAGATTAAAGCTTTAAATGAGGTAATCATTATTACAAGATATTTGGAAATGGATCAGATGCTGGCCAGCCACAAGCAAGATCTTGACCATATCAATCAGCAGTTGAGAAATAGCCAGATATTAGCAAAGGATGCTAATGGACTAGAAGCGTTTGCAAGAAGGGCACAAGAAGCGGCTACCAGAAGATACGAAGGGTTGGACACTTCTAGAATGGTATGTGAGGCTGCCATCTTTCACCTTTTGTCTACCAAAAGACTCAAGGATTCAAGTATTGGAATGCTAGTTGGCCATCAGGTAAAGGACTGAGGGAACAGAGCCAACCGATGAATTGCGACTTCTCATTGAACAAACCTCAAAGATAGGTTCATTGCTAGTAACTCCTCGGGCCCCTCCTCAAACACTAACCTGATTTTTATCTACACTAACCCTCTCTCTTATTCAATATGAGATTAACCTAACAAAAGACCTCAGTTTAGGAGACTTAATACTCATTCACCAAAATACAAAAAGAGATGCCGATCCCACTATTATTATGGGTATCTTTTGGGGAATTTAGTACTAACTAATCCAGCTGATATCTTTTTCTACCCCTTACACCCCATCGTGCTTAACCTCCGTAGTTGGTGTCAGCTGCTACAACAATATGACATCCTGGATATTAGTGTTGATAAACTCAACCTGTTTATGCCAGATGATATACCCCAGCTACTACAACACGCAGCTATCAGTGGATCATTAGCAAAACGGATGGTTAGAAGTTTATAATACACACCAACATCTAAATCTTTTAGAGTCCACTCTTTATCATCCGTTTGGTATTATTAAACTTTACCATAATATCCATAAACTTTTGGAGTCTATGATGTCTATAACTTGGATAAAGCACATATCGAATATCCTAACATTACTACAAAAGATCTCACTGAACTCCAAGAATTCATGAAATTTAACAAGGCCACCCACCCACCCCCAAGTTCAGGTGAGGGTCAGGAAGGAACACATGGCTAATCCATTCCGACTACATATCTAGTGTTCTCTTCTCTTGCAAGTAAATTATTAAACCCCTTTCTGAGTGTGACTCCTAACTAACAAGACTGAGGCAGCAGACTGTATTTTCTCTCGCATACATTCTTCCCACACCAACACTCTCTCCTCTGAGGAGATGCGAGATGACATGCCGTTTCATGAGGTACGTCCTATTCAAGACGGATTGCTATAATTTTTCACAGTTTGCACCATCAACATTTCTAGATATTGCAAGTCAAAGGTAATATATTAATACTCACCTAGATACGAGTTTGGAACCGTATTCTAGATCTAGATATCGTGGAAATAGTCAAATTTTTGAAGTTGATAGTGGTCCTTATGGATCAACCTAAAGAAAAATATTATGGATTTGCAGCTGAATAGCTCCACTTTGACATGAACTCAGGTCCTGATGAAAGAGGCATGATGCTATACTATCATCACCTAAGGTGCCTTCCAAGTTACATGCACATTACATTTGAAGATATGGTCGACACCGGGTTCTAGACATCACACTCAGCCTTTAGAAAAACCTTAATAAAAAAGCTTCAATCATGCCGCAACTTCTACATACATGAGTTTGGCGACTAGGTCTTTTGACCTCGGTAACAGGTTCTGAGGACAAAACCTACATCAAGTAGGGGGGATGTTAATCCCATTTTGGATTAACAAATATGCTCATCCATTTGCGGACATTAATAAGTGTTATGCAAAGGCACTATAAAAGTTGTACATTAGGAGATGCTGACCACCCAAGGCTTTAGTTAGTAAGTTTTTGGCACTCAAGTGAGAATAAGGGCCAGTTGTAATTAAGGTAATTTATCATAATGGAAACACACAATCCCCCTTTGTGCTATGAGAGCTCTTATACTTTGTCGAGAGAGAGAGAGTGATCTAGTACATGTACCTCTTTCATGCATGCATTTTGTATGAGAGAGTGAGAGGTTGGTTGTTTTGCGTACGTGGTGTGAGCAACTTCACGGTGACAGTGGAGGTGGTGTTCAAAGGAGGGGAGACTCTAATGAGAGCTTGGGGACCCTCAAGGGACATGAGCTTGAAGCATTGGTAAGTACCCAACAATTGTTGCGTCTATTTCTTCTCCCATTGATGGTTGTGTGGAGTTCCTTCTTGGGAGGTGCGGTAGCCCATAAAAATCACTTATTAAGACTGGCATATAGCATTCATTGGTCAAAAAACCATGGAGGATTAGTAGGGACATGTTAGCCTCTAGAGCCTTCCTGCATTGGATGCATGAATGTGTCAGCAATGTCACTCTTAGTGATGTTGAAGATTGGGACAAATTTGTTATGCTCCTTTGCAGTAAGGCCATTGAAGCTCAGAAATCCTGGAAGAAAGAATCCCAATATGCAAAGAAGTGGCTAGCACATTAGAATGTGATAATCCAGTAAGCTGAAGAAATTAGACCTCTCATAGATGTTGAAGAGTTTTGGCTCAAAATTCAACATCTGATCAAGAGAACAGATGAAAGAATCTACCTAAGGCAACAAAAGAAATGGGCCGAGAGAAGATTTGGTGATATGTCCTGTGTTGATGATGATAGTTCTTTGGCGAATATCAAGTTTCATAGGCCAAGGGCCAGGCTCCAATAATTAGGGCAGATCATCTCAGACCTAAATGTTATTGGTCGGACCTTGACTGATCACTTTAAGAGTGTTTTCGCTCATGATAGCACCTTGGATGTTTCACCCCAAAGGAAGGCATCCATGGATTGGCTTCTTGATGGTATTTCTCCTTGGCTTACTTCGGCTGATGCAAACATTCTTGATAAGCCTTTCACAGATATGGAGCTTAAGTTGGCCTTCAAGAACTTAGGCAAAAAGAAAGCTACAAGGTATGATGGGCTCTCCAAAGAGGTGGTAGCAGAATGTTGGGAAGGCATTGAAGGCCGCATTCTTATGCTTTACAATCAAGTTTGGGCTAGTGGCAAGATGCCTCAATCTTGGGCTCAAGGACCCATTATGCTTTTACCTAAGTGGGATATCTGTTCTGAGATTAGGCATTGGACTATATCCATAATGGGGGCTTATGTATAGGCTAATTACTAAAATGCTTACCATGAGGTTAATGCCAGTATTAAAGAAATTTCTACACCCATTGCAATACGGTTTTATTGGGGGTAGGAAAATCAATCACCCTATTCTAAATGTGATGTTTGCCATTGAATGGGGAGCCCAATAGCAGGATGATTATGCTCTAGTACTCTTGGATGTGGAAAAAGCCTTCGACAAGATAGCTTGGGATTTCATCATCTAGATAACTCTCACAAGACTTGGCTTTCCTCCTAAGTGGTGCAACATAATGTCCTTCCTTTGTGAAGTCAAGAGCTTGAAGACTAATTTGATGGATGGGCTGACCAAAGAGATTCCTCTGTTTAGGTGTGAGACAGGGTTGTCCTCTCAGTCCCTTATTGTTTGCTCTTGCTACCCACCCCCTTCTAAATAAAATGCAATCCCTCTCCGCGTCTAGGCAGCTCAAGGGCATGGAATTGCCTTGTGGCAAGCATTTTCTGGGGCAGGCCTTTGCAGATGACCTTTATGATGGCATTGCAGGCTAAAAATGATTATCTTAAGTGTGCCAAAGCACTCCTTGAAGTAGCTACAATTGGTTCAAGATGAAGCTAGTGTCCCCATAGGGGAACTCAATATCGAACTCATTTGGGAATACTGAAATCATTAATTGTAGTCAGCTGATTAGGTACTTGGGGTACCCTATTAGGGTGGGAGTCTCTCCCCACCACCAACAACGTTCTTGGATTCTCGAAAGAACTAGGAAAAAAATCATGGGTTGGTGTCATATTAAATGGCCTATGCACATACGACTCAAGGTGATGGTAGGCATTTCTTCGGTCTCTCATCATCTACTTTTTACCTTGGGTTAGATGTAAGAAATCTAATTTGAGGACATTCGAGCAATGGCTGAAGAGGTTCTTCTGGTCTGGGGATACTATGCAACTTGCTATGGCATTAATCAATTGGGACATTCTCTCTCTCCCTAAAATCCAAGGGGATCTTGGCATTCTCAACCTCTTTAGACATCTATCTTCAAGAATGGCAGTTATGCTTAATCACTTTTGGCTGCAAGACGAGCCTTGGACCCACATAATACATGATATTATCAAGCAGAAGATTAACAGGCACCCCACGCTCAGGGGGACAAGTCAGTCGATCAAGTACTTCTATCCAAGGCCATATCATTATTAAAGCTTGATGGACATTCTCTATCCCCCTAAAATCCAAGGGGGTTTGGGCATTCTCAACCTCTTTAGACATCTATCTTCAAGAATGGCAGTTATGCTTAATCACTTTTGGTTGCAAGACGAGCCTTGGACCCTACATATTACATGATATTATCAAGCAAAAGATTAACAGACAGCCCATGCTCAGGGACAAGACAGTCGATCAAGTACTCCTATCCAAGGCCATATCATTATTAAAGATTGATGGTTTGGCTGATGTCTTCTTGAAGTCTTGGGATTTCATCTTGTCCAAAATTCAATGGCACGAGAGGAAATGAATTATGGGAAATTACTTAAGAGATGAACATCGCATCTAGACAAGATGCATAAAGCAGGATATGAGGTTGTTATGGGACAAGAGATGGACAGTTCTGAGGGATGCTGGACTTCTCACTTTGGACTCCTGGAAACATTTGAGTGGTTTATCCTATAGACGAGAAAGACTCATCATTGATCTGCCTCTTGGCCTTAAGAGCCGATGGGATGCCACACAGAAAGCTATAGCCATTATTGATTGGCACTGCAATTCCTATTCTTCATATAGGTTTAGAGACTGGAGGGTATTCAGTAGTCACTTGCATAAATTGAGCAACAAGAAAGTCTATCACAAAGTCCCCCCACGTCAAAGTTAAGAAAACATGGGGGTATTCCTTAAGTCCCAGGAAGCTTGGTGATATCCTTAATTCTCCATGGGCTCTGCAAGTTCCTTTAGAGGATCATTTGTTTCTTTGGAAAGTCCTGGTTGACTACTTACTAAACAAGTGAAAAAGCTAGGAAGAGATCTATCTCGAATGAGCTATGTTGCAGGTGCCATATATGGACCGAGCGATAAAGCATTGTTTTTGGACGTGCCACCATAGTGCATGCATATGGAGGGATATCAGGAGAGAAGTCAAAAGGCACTAGGCTTCTCTACATCACTCAAAGATTGGGTTTTGGGTGATTTCCATGCTCTTGCTGAATTGTGCAAAGAATTCTTATGGTTTTAAGGCTTGTGGTTCTCCGTGAAATCTGGGACTTGCGTAATCGCATCTTGTTGAAAGGGGTCAATGAAAAATTATGTTGGTCTGCTATTAAAGCCAGAATGTCAGTCAAGATGGAAAGGATGGGCACTTCTAAACCTCACCTTCATAATCGGGAAGTCATTTTGGTTAACCTCCTCAAACATATGTAATCAGCGGGGTTCTATTACTTTGTGGTTGGTTGTGTCTAGTATCATCTCTTTTTGGGTTTACCTCTATGGTTGTAATTGGGTTTTGAACTTGGGTATATATTTCTATACAGTTACCTATTCTTTTGGCAATATATTGATTTCATACCAAAAAGATTAGGTGCTCTCCAAACACACAAAAACAAGGTGAAAATTCACAAAGGCTTGCCAAAAAAATCAAAGATATCCAACCATTTCAAAAAAAACAAAGATAGAAAGGATCATTTATTAAAAAAAGAGAAGTAGTTTTTCAAAGAAATGATTGGGTGAGTGCAAAATGTGAATGTGTAAGAGAGAAAACATTTTAAGGAAAATGATATATGTGAATGTGTGTGAATGTGGAACTGTGCCTAAGAGAAAAGAGAAAAAAAAACAAATCTATAAAAGAAGCTTTCATCATGATGATTTTAATAAATTGGAAAACGATCTCTAGTCACTAGAAAACTTTTCATTTTTTATGTTTCCAAGTAAGTTAAAAATCCAAACCAATTGCTAAAGCCTTTCAAAGGTAGACCAAAAACAAAGTCTTTCTATGTGCACTCTTTCATGTGATGATGCTACATTCAATTCAAAACTCTAGAACTTAAGTCATTTTAATGAAAGCCGATGATTTTTGTTTTCACCTGTCCCAAAAGTAAGCTAAAAACCCCTTCCCCCTTCAAACCGAATGATAATGCTAAGGCCAAAAAGACCCTTTTAAAACTTGGGTCAATGACGGAGCCCGAGCTAACATCTATGACGGAGCTCGAGCTAGCATGCTTCTTTTGAAATATCTATCATTATGTCTTTGATTGTTGCAAAAATAAGGACACCTTTTGTCACCATTTGGTCTCTTAACCAGTCTTGACCAGTGTTTCAGACAGTGGGCAGAACCAAGGTGTTAATGGGGATCTTTCCACAAAAGAAAGCTGGAGCTCTCCATGACACAATTTGTCCTCAAAGATGGTTTCTGAGAGCAAAAGCAGCATGAATTTTATTCATCCAAGAGGCTTATAAGGTTCATGAGTTAGTGTGTTCACACACCAGTAATACTAGGGTGGACATATTATTACCTTGGGCATGGACAGGTGGACAAAAAGGAGGCACCTACTTCAAAACTTGGGCTACAAGTCTAGAAAAAGCACAAGTTGATATTTTGGGCAAAATTTCAGATATTTTGGGCAAAATTTCAGCTATTTTGGTATAAAAAGGGAAAAAGCATTGCAAATATAGCTGATTGAGTTCATTAAAAGGGGCTGAGCTCTCTCATGAAAAGCATGCGCCTATTTCTTCAACAAGTCAGGTAGATTTCTCTCTCTTTCTCTCTCTCTCTCTCTCTCTCTCTCTCTCTCTCTCTCTCTCTCTCTCTCTCTCTCTCTCTCTCTCTCCCCATCTCCGTCGATTGGTCTCTCTAGACATGAACCCATCTGGGTTCAAGTCTCTCCGTCGATTGGTCTCTCTAGATCAAAAAAGTCTGTTGTGTTGGCCGAATAGCACATAGCTCTGCCTCACTTGCGTAGGCCGTACAAGGGAGTACAATAGCTCACCTCTCCTCTTCTTGCGCAGGCCGTACTGAGGAGTATCAGCTGTACTACTGCACTCCATCTCCTACATACGCTGGTCGTACCAGGGTCCAGCAGTAGTGCAACATCCTCCTTTTCTGCTAATGTTGGCCAAACTGATGTTGAGAACCATTTGTGTGCCTGCAGCCGTACATCCATACATCACTAGTCCACATGTGTGAAACTCAAGAGCTGATTTGAGGCCTGCTTTAGGAGCGTCTCTTTGGCTGTTTCTCAGCTATTTGGAGCTGAGTTGTTTTCTCTCAGGTATTTGTGGATCTTGTGTTGTTTACAACCACACCTTGGTTATTATAAAAGTGTCTCATTCAATAAAGAAGATCCTATGGGGGCCGGCCGTTCCGGCTCAGGTGCGATGTTTTCATATTGTGTATTGTTCTTCCACTGTGTTATCGTGCTCTGTGTTTGGTATCTGAAGTGTTGGTCTATTTTTTGTCATTTTGAGTCCCCTATTGGTGACACCTTTCCTCAACACATTGCAACAATCCAACACAATGACTCACTCAACAAACCCCGTTGATTGTGATGTTGGATGTTGCTAGCTTTGTCTAGAGATGACCTTCATACTTGTGATCCATTGAATCCATTCCAACCGTTTTGCCAAATGTGGGTGGAAATTTGAATACAACATCTCCATTGTATTCTCTAGTTAACTCCGCCACCAGACTCTTGTGATGCTACATAGAAGCTTTGTCACTGTGCTCCTTTTTTGAAGGGATAAGGGAATGTAGTATTGAGCTGTAGGATTGTAATTTGATCAGTTTTGATGATTGCAATGGAGAAACCAGAATGGCTTCATTGGCAAAATGCTTGCACTTTCTTTGGGAGGAGAGCGGTTGACTGTTGCATGACGAGTGAAGATCAATGCAAGGATGCAACAAAAAGATACTTAGGGCTCTTGTAAAGAGTTCCAAGTTGTAGATGAGTGTGGGAGTGGGTTTGACAATAATCCCACATGGGAACTTTTGGGAGTTTTAGAATTTTTGTATAAAAAGTGGCTCATTTGAGAGCTTAGGGACGCATTGGGCAAACTCATGTTTGAGCTCTCTTGAGACTAGCTCTCCCTCTTTTCCCATAGAGGTGCAAGCTCTTCTCTCTCCCCATCTACATTATTGTAAGTTCTATTTTTGTTAATTCAATGCAATGAGTTGATGTTTGTCTCTCTTCT
Organism: Cibotium barometz; assembly: GCF_041138505.1. Classification (NCBI taxonomy): domain Eukaryota; kingdom Viridiplantae; phylum Streptophyta; class Polypodiopsida; order Cyatheales; family Cibotiaceae; genus Cibotium; species Cibotium barometz. The sequence continues at coordinate 16,378,394 of NC_141069.1, forward strand.
CATGTCAATTCTCTAGTGTGCATGTTTCTTGTTGATAGCTTCAAGGTTTGTGTGCATGCTAGGGAAATGAGTGTTTGAGAATGAAGAATGCTTTGATCTTGTGTATGCAATAGCTAAGCTTTCTTCTTGTTTGGATGCATGAATGAGTGGGATGATGAGTGAGTGAGCAATAGCAAGATTGAGCTTGAGTGTGTGTTAAGTCTATGTCAATGGTAGTAGTATTCTTAGCATTCTCTCCATCAAATGGATAAGCTTTTGTGCACCGGTACGGGTTGAATCCCTAGCTCCGAAAGGGATGCAAATCCCACTGGATTGAGCTACATGTGGATCATACTACTCTTGCTACAAGTGAGAGAGTTTTTCGTCTCTCCATTGGCGCCATTTTGCTGGTGGGGAGAAGACTCAAATCCGGTTGAGAGTGTGTGGAAACCACCACTATTTCCTCTTTTGGTTGCAAAACCATTGAGTGATTAGGTTAAGTTTGGGTGTGCGATCCCGGTGTGAGTGGATAAGGTTAGGATAAGAAAAACCCATTGAGCGGTTGAGGTTTCTCCCGCATTGTTTTTTTATGTTTTATTGCTTTTATTCTTTTTCAAGTACCGTTCATTATGCTTACATTCATTGTTTTTTTGTCATTTCATGCTTTCATGCTTTTCGCTCTAACATGTAATTAGTAAAAAATAATAATTTTTTTTAAACTTCCCACTTCTCACATAGATTCATAGGTAGCAAGCAAGCAAGTAAACGATGCCATTCCCTTTCATCAAGATCACTATTGTAAGATTCAAAATCTATATAAAGCACACTTCTGAGACCTTACTAGATTAACTCTATCGAAACTCAAGCACAACAAGCTTATAAATTTACGCATACCCAATATATATTACCCTATTTGCACATGCCTTCTTTGTGTGTTGTCTTGGATGGTGGCAAATTATAGTAAGGACACTACTTCAAAGGCTTATACTTTGGTTTTTAAAAGGAGCCAAGGCGGCTGCAGTAGAGACGAGTAGCTCGTTGGAGGTGGCCACCGCAAGAAGTGTGGGGGCGGCTGGCTGTTGGCATGCTGAAGGCGAAGAAAGAAGGCGGTGGTGACTGATAGGCGTGGAGGCAACTGGGTGCGAAAGAGACGAAGTGTGGGCGGCTAACGGTGGGCCAGCTGAAAGCGAAGAAGAAGGCAAAAGGCGGCTGGCAGCTGAAGGCGGGGCGGCAAAAGGCCGTTGGAGGCGGCTGTAGTAGTAAGAGGTGGCATGGAAGGAACTGCTGGCCGACGAAGGCAAAGGTCGTGCAGGCCGGTGTGAAGGGCTGGCTGTAGCAAGGCGGGTGGGTTGAGGACCGTGGTCTGACCACGCGCTAGGGCGAAGCTAAACCAGTGAAGGCAGCAGTGGAAGGCGGCTGAGGGAGAGCGGCGAAAGCGAAGGCGAAGCTGTGGCTGCAGCTGACGTGGCCGAAGCGGTGGTTGCGCAGCAGCATAAGCAAGCAAGAAAGCGGCGAGCTTCAGCTTCTCACTGGCGTGTGGAGGTAAACCCAGGCTATGTGGAGGAGGAATATGCATCATATTCATCCAAGGAAAATCTCTTTGAAAGTCTCGCATATCCAAGCCAAGCACTGGCTCAACCAGGGGAACAAAATTCTTTGATGTTGGTAGCTACCTCGCATATCCAAGCCAAGCACTGGCAACCAGGGGAACAAAATTCTTTGATGTTGCTAGGCGGCTACCAACCTAGGACTCCAGGCCCCTCAGGTCAATGGTGGCAGAGCAAAGGAAAGTAGAAGCCAAACTAATGGGCCCCTGTTATGAGTGTGGAGAACCCCATTGGGCTCGTGATTGTCCACATCGCTCAAGGCAAGCAGCTCGATCCAATACAACAGTACCACAGTTTCCACCAATTGAAAGATATTGTCTAGGGTGTTGTGTAGAACACTTCCCAAAGGATTGTTTGCTGAAACCACATGAGGAAGGCACCTCTCAACCAAAGGTCTCACTCAACCTTGTAGGGGCAGTTCCATCGCCACCTTCATCAGAGAATGAGGATGTCGTGCCACTAAGAGTCATGACTAGATCATAGACACGAAATGCCGAAATGCAAACTGATGAGACACCTCGAACTAGAGATGCAAAGGCAAATCTAGTAGACAAAACCCTACATTCCAATAGAAAAAGGACCACTAGGAGGAAAAAGAACCGAAACAAGCGAACTAAAAGTGTATCCACCACTAGTTCTCAAGAAGCCTCTAAACAAAACATGAGGGATCAAACTTTTACATCCCAAGAAGTGCATGAGGAGCATCAACCTCAACCTGGGCCTAGTGCTAAACAAGATGAGGCTAGTACGACCGAGGATAGTTCTCAGGGTTCTATTTTTGTGGATAAGGTGAATGAGACTCTAGATGCCATCATTGATGCTCATAGAAGTCGCATTGCAGCTTTATTTGAGCTACCCAAGAAGCTTCAAGAATACCCAAACCCTCGTGAGGAGAAGATCAATCTAGCTGTACATCAGCAACTCATTAGGGAAGCTCAATCAATACTTGAGGGACCACCTCCACCTATTCCTCGGGGCCCAACCTCTCTTAAGCCAACATTAGAAACCATACCAGAAGTGTCATTAAGTCGGGAAATGAAAAGTGAGCTCATCTCACAAGCTCATAGCGAGAGGTCTGCACCAATTGCCACCCCATTGAAAGAAGGTATTCAGCCACCACCTAGCCTTGTCTTCCCATGCAATGATGAAGTTATTGATGCTAACAAGGACATGGCAAATGAGATGTGGGCAGCAGTTCACAAGAAAGTTAATGAGAATATGTCCTCTATTAGTTCACCTCCATTCTCTGAGAGGTGGATTTTACCAGGGGCACAGAAAACAACTTTAGACGCCCAAACATCCAGGAGGGAGTTCAAACAATTGTTTGTCCTAGAAGTAAGCATACAATGAAAACCTTACCATCATATTTGGGAGAATATGAGAACTGTTCTCAAACCTTGAGGATACCCTCCATGCATAAAAGGTTGACAAAGGAGATGGATATGGGTATCGTGCAAGCTATTTTGTTAGCACCAGTGACTTGTACCTTACCTTTGCTTGATTTGATAAAGCTTCGACCTGAGTTGTGGAATGATATTGCCACATGTTTGTCAGAGCAGGTATTGCTACAAAAGGGTCACCATCATTGTACTATACACCCTGAGACAAAGCATGTTATGCCAGTTCCTATCAACAAAGTAGGAAAATTTTGTGAGGACAATCAGGGAAATGCTACCCTCCCATTAGAAGTGCGAAATGTAGCTTCAACTGCAATACTTGATAGTGGTGAAGGAGTGGACATTGTGACAAGGTCCATTTGGGAAAAGTGGGGCAAACCAGCTATTAGGAGTACCAGGATGCGCTTGGCAGGCAGCTAGCAGATGGAAGCTTAGAACATTCCCTTGGGCTGCTTGAGAACATATTGGTCACCACATGTGGGATTGAATATGAGCACACCTTTGCAGTAGTGGATTTTGGAAAACATCCAAACTATGAAGTGATATTGGGTAGACCATTCATGCAACAATTTCAAATGATTCAAGATTGGGGATACAATTATTTGTACCTCCGACATGATTCTGTCATCACAAGGGTCAACCTAAAGAATCACTCCTATCGTGATGTAACAAGGTCTCCAATAGATGAGTTTGATTCTGCTTCATTTGAGGGCTCAAGAGTTACATTGTCAGATGGGCAAGAAGATCTGTGGATGTGTGGAGCCTCATGTAAGGATTTCAACACTGAGAGACTTAAGGGTAATCGAAGTGTATCAGATGAGGCATACATTCCACAACCCTTCCCTGAGCATTTAATTGATCCACTAGAATGGAGTCATGTCCTTGCAACATTATCGACCTGCGCTTTACCTAAGCCAATTCAATTCTGTGACTCAGATGGATATGATATTATTCCTATACGAATGGTACAACCACGAGACCTTCTAGATGTTTTGTACTATGGGGGTGCATCCACAACAGCACTGCATGTAGAGGAAGTCTCAGTGGAGGATTTAACACTCGAATCTGCTAATGATGCTGATAAGGAAGATGGATGGGACTCTGATTTTGATAATGATGTGATAATCCCTGAGGAAGAGTTAGGAAAGGCACGCCTACTCTTGAGAGGAAGGGAGATTCAAGTAAAGATCCCTCGAAGCCGACCTAAACGTAAATGCTGTAAGAGCCATAAGAGAATCCGTAAACAAGATAAGAGGGAACGACGTGAGAGAATACAAAAAGAAAAGGAGGAGGTTAAGAGGGAACACTCTCAACCACCACCTCACTTCTCAGGAAAGAACGGATATCTATACTATGTCCAAGCACAAGATAGTATCAAAGACCAAGTAAAACGATCAGATGGATTCCAAGCAAGAGAAAAGCTAAAAACTGTTAGCAAAAATCGTAAAAAAATGAAGAAACAAAAACCAAAACTCAAGTCTAAAACCGATTCAAAAGAGAATGTCGGGGAAGTGCAAAGACAACGGTTGAACAAAAAAATCCGATGCAAGATGGCTCAAAACCACATGGTGACGACTCAAGTGGACAAGAACAAGGTCTCAATGTTCCCCCCAACTTCACACAGTACACTCTTCAAGATCGGAAGATTGTTCTTCAACAGCCCATGCAACAAAAGCCAAGCATGCCAGGGGTTTCATATGATGGTCCAGAAGATGCAAAAAAGATTGATATTGCTAAGCCAAGAGAAGAGCCTCGCTATGTGTGGATTGCCACAGACTTGTCCTTAGATGAGGAGAAGTTATGAATTCAAACAATAAAGGAGTATCATGATGTTTTTGCTTGGAGTTATAAAGACCTCAAAGGAGTTGATCCAAGCATATGTCAGCATACAATTCCATTGCGAGAGGATGCAAAGCCTTCCAAGCAACGTCCTTATACCTACAATGAGAATTTTGCACGAAAGATAAAGGAAGAAATAGACAAGCTCTTAGAGGCAGAATTTATCTATGAGATTGAACACACTGAATGGGTCTCCCCTGTTGTAGTGGTGCCGAAGAAAAATGGAAAACTTTGAGTATGTGTAAACCTCAAGAAGGTAAATGCAGCTACTGTACGTGATCATTACCCACTTCCAATCACGGATCATGTTCTGGAACGAGTTGCAGGGAAAAAGGCATATAGTTTCTTGGATAGATTATCCGGTTACAATCAAGTGTCAATTGATCCAAAGGATCAACACAAGACAGCCTTTGCTACTGAAGATGGCATCTTTGCCTATCGTGTTATGCCATTTGGTCTAACAAATGCACCAGTAACCTTTCAGCCGGTTAATAAGTCATGTATTCAAGGAGTACCTTAGGCAATTTCTTGAGATCTTCATGGATGATTTATGTGTTCACTCACAAGAGCGTGATGATCACATAGAACACCTCAGACTTGTGTTTCAAAAGTGTCAACTTTATCGTATATGCTTGAATCCTGACATGTGCAAATTCATGGTAAGACAAGGAAAAATCTTGGGCCATATTATTTCTCGCAATGGGATTTCAACAGATATGGATAAAGTTGATGTCATTGTCTCATTACCTTGGCCTATCAACCCTAAAGGGGTACAAACATTCATGGGACATTGTGGCTATTATCGTCGATTCATCTACATGTACGCTGTCCTAGCCAGACCATTATATGCTCTTCTTGTAAAGTTTAATTGGACTGATGAGTGTGAGGAATCCTTTGAAAAGTTGAAGCAAGCATTAGTGACTGCACCCATCTTACGGGCACCAAATTGGAACCAAATCTTTCATGTTCATATTGATGCTTCAAACTTTGCAATTGGATGTATTTTGGCTCAATCGGGAGAACATAATAAGGATTTCCTAATCTCATATGCTAGTCGACAGTTGAACAATGCTGAGAAGAATTATACCACAACAAAAAGAGAAGGTTTGTCCATGATATATGCAGTGAAAAAGTTTCGCCATTACCTTTTGGCATTACCTTTTGGCAAACAAATTCATATTTTTTGTGGACCATCAAGCATTGCTATATTTGGTGAATAAGCCTTGTGCAACTGGAAGGATTGTGAGGTGGTTTATCATCCTTCTTGAGTTTGATTTTGAAGTGGCAATCCGAAAAGGAACAACTCATCTTAGGACAGATCATTTGTCTCGAATCACCTCTGGCGAAGCTCCTGTGGGTGTGGATGATGATATGTTAGATTCAACACTTTTCCTTGTAGAGACAGCTCCTAAATGGTCTGAATCCATCTTAGAAATTTTGACAAGTGGACAGATACAACTAGCGGGTCCTAATGTGGACCTATGGCAACCATTCAAGTTAATCTCAGGGAGATTATATCGTCAGGGTAATGATGGAGTGTTGCGGCTTATACCTAACACCCTGACCAATATAAGGAGATCTTGGAATTGGCACATGCGGGTAGATTCGGTGGAATCCATGCATCAGCTACTACTTGTGTACGACGTATATCACAGGATGGGCAATGGTGGCCTACCATGCATGCGGATGCTGAAAAATTTGTTCGTGACTGTGCTTCATGTCAAATTCAACAGCCAATTCATAATGTCACATTATTCCAAATTTCAACTACACCAAGTTGGAGTAAGTATATTGTGGACTATCTTCAGCATGGTCATACGGATCAAAAAATTCCTAAACATCGAAAGCGTGCTATTAAAGTTGAAGCGGCAAACTATATGCTGATAGAGGGCCAACTCTACAAGAGGGGCAAGGATGGCAACTTACGCATGTGTGTATGTGAAGCAGACTACTTGAAAATCTTGACTCATGCACATGCAGGTGTTGGGGGTGGACACTTTTCGGGCAATACCACAGCTAAGTTGATTAGGTTGTCTGGGCTTTGGTGGCCAACCTTACAAATGGATGCCGAAGAATATGTAAAACGTTGTGACAATTATCAAAGGACCAAACCTCCCATCACTAAGGACAATATGCCGTTGCGGCCTATGTTAAGCACACGTGCTTTTGCAAAATGGGGTATTGATTTTGTCAGTCCCATTAAACCTCCAGCTCGTCACACGCATGCCGAATATATTATAGTCGCAACCGACTATTTGACCAAATGGGTAGAGGCAAAGGCTACAGTTAAAAATGATGCCAGAACCACAGCCAAGTTCTTGTATGAGTACGTGTTTACACGCTATGGCTTACCTATTGAGATCGTTAGTGATCAAGGTGTGCACTTTGTGAATGAGGTCATAGAGTTTTTGCTTCAAGAATTTATGGTAATTCACAAGCGTTCTGCACCCTATCATCCCCAGACCAATGGACAAGCTGAGAGTACTAACAAGATTCTCTGCATAGCACTCACAAAGATTGTTGAGGGACATAGGACTGATTGGGAGCAAAAGTTGCACTCAGTTCTTTGGGCATATAGGACAGCCTATAAAACATCTGTGGACACAACCCCATTTGAGCTTGCTTTTGGGCTAGATACAATTCTTCCCATTGAATTTCTTGTACCTACTCTACGAGTAGCTAAACAATTGGACTGGACTGGTCATGAGCTTTCACAACGCGTTGATGAATTGGAAAAGCTTGATGAGGCCCGCTTATTGGCGGTAATGGGGATGTATGCCGAGAAGAGGAGACAAAAGCAATGGTATGATAGAAATGTAACAACTGGCCGATTCAAAAAAGGGGACCTTGTGCTCTTGTACACACTTAAGAAGCATAAGCGAAAGCTCAAGAAACGTGGCCTAGGACCGTTTGTGATTAATGAGCTTACTCCAAGTGGTGCAGTGCATTTAGAGACACTAGAAGGTGAGCAAATGCCTAACTTCATTAATGGAAGTCGTCTCAAGAAATACAATGAACCATTAACTGAAGCCATGCTTCAACAAATGCATGCTGCACAAACACGAAAAGAAGCACTTGACCTACTTAAACGTCAGGCTCAAGAAGAGGCTAAAGCTAGAGTTATAAAAGCCAAGGAGCGTCGCAAGGCTTTTATGTTGGCCTTACAGTTGGCTATTGATGAACCATATGTCGATCCATTCAATATTCAAGTGTGCCTTCATCTTCATGAGACTACCTACTTTGTCTCTGCCTTAATTGACTCTGGTGCAGATTATAATGTTCTCTCGTTTGACACATGGATAGCCTTGGGACAACCAACACTTGTGCACATTCCTATTGACTTACGAAGCTTCTCAGGTGAAGATAACCCTATAGAGGGAAAATGTGTCATTATGATGTCCATTCAGGATCACCAGATGTCAGTGCCCTTTTATGTGGCAACAAGTAAGTCCAAGGCAGTGGTAGAGGTTGTTCTCGGTCGATCATGGTTAAGTGCTACCAATTGCTCATTAGATTGGAAGAATAGACAATACAAATTGCAAGTTGATTCTGATTGCATTCTGGGATCTTCTACTCCACGAGCTTTATCATGTCAAAAGGGTGGTGTTTCTACCCTACACAACCCACTTTCAAAATCTGCTCTTGAAGCTCCAACACAAATGATGTGGATAATTGATGAGTACTCAAGTGAGGGCCATGGCTGGCATGTTCCAACTACTTTAGTCGCTGCTCAAAGAAGGCCAGGCAAGAAGGAATTATCAATTTGGCTACCCAAAGATGCGTACAAACTTGTACCATCTAGCCTAGTTGCTAAGCCTCCTAAAAAGCACATCTTTTCCAAGCCTAAACCTCAGATTGTTACTCGTTGGGTCCCAAAGCATGTTCTTAAAGCACAAGGCTATTATGAGAGGGCAACAACAATTTGGCTTCCTAAATGCCATGGTTTGCTAGGGGTAAAAGAGTGTATCAATAAGATTCCAAAAGCCACCCTCGATTTTCCATATCAGTGGGTGCAAAAGAAATCAACACAACCTCTTTAAGATAGGATAGGTGGCTGTGATAGCACCTACAAATCTACCTGTGTTGACCTTCCTAGAACATGTATTGAATCACCAGTTGTCCCAATTTCTCCTTGTTACACAATTCCACCATCAACTTGTGTACCTAAGACAAGTCCAAATGAGTCTCCTTTGAGCATAGATTCTAGCACTTCAATGCCTAAATCCTCTTATCTTGCTCAAATTCCTCGATAATTGCTAACCTTCCCACCTCTTAAGGACATACCCAAACCAAAGATAAGGCATTAACACTACAATTGAATCTCTTTGGTAGATCAATGTTTGAATAATGTGGTTCCTTATGCCTTTAGAGGATTGTGTTCTTTTTTAGATGATCTTATCTAAAATGTTTTTGATTGGGATTGTAATGATGGATATGAGTGTTTCTGAATTTCATTGTTCTACATCCAGATAACTCCTGATGGATACTTGGCAAGATACATGTCCACCATGCATTGACCCTGATAGTACTCGACATGAACATCGCGGGGGTTATAGTGCTCCTCCTTTTCAAACTCATTCTAGGTACTTCTATGCTCCCTTAGGTGAAAATTGCTGTGGGCATCACTTTCACGTTATTCTATCAACAGCATCACCCATTTCCACATTGTCAAGAGTGTGCACGACTCGTATTATTAGGAGAAGCTTCACACATTTGTTGGATATGCCGCTCTTACTTTAGACGATATGGCACGGGCTTAATGAAACAAATTGTGAGAATTACACCCCAACGCAATAATCTTCTTAATGTGAGAATACCAGAGAGAGGACCAAATCAACGTAGATTACCTGAGGAGGTTCAAGCACAACAATGGAGGGATACATGCTTAAATGACTTGCAACCACCTATCTTGCAAGCCCTCCTTCCCCAAGCCTCAACATGTCAATTTTGGATCAATATGAGTACCTATATTGCGCAGTTCCAAAATCAAAATTGTCTGCTTAACCTTCCCATAGAACCAATGCCATATTTTAGCGAGGAAGCACTCCTTCCTCTACCACCTTCTCCAGAGGCCGGTTTTTGTGAAGGGTTGTCCCTGCATCCTGAAGTAATTGATACCATCTTTCTAGCAGAAGTGGACACGGATCCACCACCAGCGCAAGGGTAAGCTCAGCAACTCCACAATAAGATCAACAAGCCAGGGCACTTTTCTCCCACTGGGTTTTTTCCCTCGACTATATTCGGTGATTGGTATCAATAACAAATTTTATTCCTTTCTTTTCTTTTCTTGTTTGTTAATAAACATTTTGCAGAGATCTCAGCTAAACAAGAGCATCAACCACGCCCCAATAGTCCACCTACCGTGCACACAAATTAGGAAGGGGGGAGACATGCAACGCCTACAAAGAGCAAAGAGAAGCAATCTGCACAACATCAGCAATGTATCAATGCAAACGAACAACATCAACGAGCACTACAACATGTGTATTCAAATCATAATCTTTTGTTCTTTATGTGCTTTTAACTTTTGGATATATTGATTGCATGTTCACACACAGTTGGCTGGTTTAAGTTTTAGATTAGTTGTTAAAATGTGGTGAGTAATTTCTAGATTCTTAGAGGACTTAGTAGAAGGTAATTCTATTTGAAGACAGTGTAGGATATATACCAATGGAGTATGCCAAGTTCTTATGCTCTCAAGGTATATTAGTTATCTCTAGTGGTAGCTACCTCTTAGGTATGAGCTAGGTGCTAGGATTAATAAAAAATTTATGAAAATATACCCTAAAAAATATATACAAGTGAATCGAGACATGACGTGTCTACAGCCATGTGGAATGCTTGGTAGGACCTGGGGTTATCTTAGCACCTTGGGGCCGATGCCTTGGTTTCCATGGGGTGAACACTGACGTCTAAAAGCTTCAGAAAAAGACCTTCAAGGAATCTATCGCCTTGATAGATGTTGGTAGGACTCTGGGGTACATTATGGGCCTTCGAGACCGATGCCCTCATCTTCATGGGGTACTCCTTATGTCACAAAAGAAAGAAAAGGGTCTGTCGCCCTTGGGATACTTAGCGGCCTTTAGATTCTCTTGGCGGAGGTCTCTTGGCCATTGCTTGGGTCTCATTGGGATGGAACCTTCCTCTTTATCATCTTTTACACACACACCAAATGAAAAAAAAAAGTTATCCAATCACCATTGCTCATATTTAGGAGTAGATTTGCCACTTAGGAATAACTTAAATACTTGTAGGACATTGAGACTGCGGTCATAACCTGTGGTGTGCAAGCACACTTGTCTTTGCATAGCACTATCTACCACTTAGTCTCACTTTGACTAGTCTTTACTCACCTCTTTTAGCACTCTTTAAAACTCTAATCCGCCTTTCACTTGTATGCTCACGTGTGAAATTGTCATTTCTGTTTTTTTTCAATAAAAGGCTTTACTTGTATCCATTGTTTTTTGCAGCTCTTGCTTCTACCGCGCTCGAGGACGTGCGCAAAATAGGAAGGGGGAGTGTTGCGTGACGAGTGAAGATCAATGCAAGGATGCAACAAAAAGATACTTAGGGTTCTTGTAAAGAGTTCCAAGTTGTAGATGAGTGTGGGAGTGGGTTTGACAATAATCCCACATGGGAACTTTTGGGAGTTTTAGAGTTTTTGTATAAAAAGTGGCTCATTTGAGAGCTTAGGGACACATTGGGCAAACTCATGTTTGAGCTCTCTTGAGACTAGCTCTCCCTCTTTTCCCATAGAGGTGCAAGCTCTTCTCTCTCCCCATCTACATTATTGTAAGTTCTATTTTTGTTAATTCAATGCAATGAGTTGATGTTTGTCTCTCTTCTCATGTCAATTCTCTAGTGTGCATGTTTCTTGTTGATAGCTTCAAGGTTTGGGAAATGAGTGTTTGAGAATGAAGAATGCTTTGATCTTGTGTATGCAATAGCTAAGCTTTCTTCTTGTTTGGATGCATGAATGAGTGGGATGATGAGTGAGTGAGCAATAGCAAGATTTAGCTTGAGTGTGTGTTAAGTCTATGTCAATGGTAGTAGTATTCTTAGCATTCTCTCCATCAAATGGATAAGCTTTTGTGCACCGGTACGGGTTGAATCCCTAGCTCCGAAAGGGATGCAAATCCCATTGGATTGAGCTACATGTGGATCATACTACTCTTGCTACAAGTGAGAGAGTTTTCGGTCTCTCCATTGACATTTACCACCACATCCACGCCAATTGGCACTGATTTGCTACGAGAGACGCCTCACATGTTTCTTGAATGGTGACTTTGTACTTGGAAGAGAGAGATGAGTCTTGTCCTCAATGTCGATGGTAGAACCAATCTCCACTCGTTTGCTCGCACCATTGATGTTGACAATTGCATGCATGGCTGTGAACTCGAACGGTCTGGACTTGTCAGCAATATTTTTTTTGGCACCAACAGCTTTCTCGCTTCTCAATGGAACACTAGATAATGGGAACAAAATCATTGCTCCCATTACCTTTGTATCTCTAATGTCCCACACTCTTCAATTCCATTCTCTCTTTCTCCCCTTCTCTCTCTGTGTCTCTGTTTCTCTCTTTTTTTGGCCTGCCATGGGCAAGGGCTTAGTGATTGGTTTCTTTTTTTTGGCTAAGGAAAAAGAATCATGAGAAGTAGTGGGCCGTTTCAAAGTCTTTTTCATCATGCGTTTTTTTCATCATGGCTTTTTGGGGGTGGTTCATGAAAAGTAGTGGTCATTTCAAAGGTTAGTTATTGGCCTTTTTTTTCTATTGGGGGTGGTTCATGAAAAGTAGTGGTCATTTCAAAGGTTAGTTATTGGCCTTTTTTTTCTATTGGGGGTGGTTCATGAAAAGTAGTGGCTTTTTGGGGGTGGTTCATGAAAAGTAGTGGTCATTTCAAAGGTTAGTTATTGGCCTTTTTTTTCTATTGGCTAAAAGGATTGTGAAGATTAGGTTTTATTATTAGAGGCTTTATAAAGGATGCTTGTCCATCACCGTGCGCCCCTCCACCCACACTTGGGCTCGCGCCCCTCCACCCACCTCTTGTGTCTCTCTCTCTATGATGTGATTCATGGTCCATCGACCGTGTGCCCCTCCACCCACACTGGGGCTCGTGCCCCTCCACCCACCTCTTGTGCCTCTCTGTGATGTAAATCAGTAAAGATTCATGGGTATGCGTCTTTATTAGGGGTGGGCTGATGCTGACTGCTAAGGATTTCATGCCGACGATGCTTTGATTTGTTAAGCTCCATGGGCCTTGATGCTGACGTGTCCATGTTAGGGGGGGTTGATTTAATTCACTGCTCCTACTCATTTCACAGAAACTAAGAGAGAGAGAGAGAGAGAGAGAGAGAGAGAGAGAGAGAGCAGAGAGAGAACAAAGCTATGCGCTTGCATGTTGACATGTTCGTGTTAGGGTTTCGCTATACTGATGCTGAGGCCTTGATGCTTGTAATGCTTTTAAACTACTCCTACTAATTGAGAGAGAGAGAGAGAGAGAGAGAGTGCACAGAGTTTGAACAAAGCTATGTGCTTGCATGCTAATGCATCCGTGTTAGCGGTAGCATGATGCTGAGGCCTTGATGCCTGTGATGCTTTCAATTCACTGTTGCTACTCATTTCCCACAAATCGAGAGAGAGAGAGAGAGAGAGAGAGAGAGAGAGAGAGAGAGAGAGAGAGAGAGAGAGAGAGAGAGCAGAGTTTATTAGATCACTTTTTTTTGAAGATTTTTAGCTATACAAAGCCATCAATATCGTGCATAAATTTTTTGTTGATTATAAATTACGGAATCATAGATAATATGAGCGAGATATTAAATATATTTCAGCAATGCCTAGCAATTTTCTTTTTACAAAATAGGATATATATTAAATGCCAAATTGAAAACACAATTTTATGTAAAATAGCAATGAACCTCTAAGATTTTTATTTAAATAAAAAAATAGAAAACACAAAACGTAAGTAAAGAGTAATCACAATAAGATTTATATTTTAGATCGATTTTTTTATTAGGGTACTAGAGGCATGTGCTAATTGGAGCCTCCAAAAGTCTCGAGTTCCTTAATTCCCTTGCCAACAAATTTTTTTTGAATATGTTTCTAGATATTTCATGCAAATATCTTTCGGATTATTGTCAATCACCTTCACTCTCAATAGTCGACTTTTATTTTTTTGATGTAATGTTGTTTTTTCTATACAAAAGAAGTCTTCAATGAGACCGCGTCTGTGAGTAAATGTAGAAAGTGGGCACAGATTTTTGTGGTTGGCTGATTTAATTAGCGAATGTGTGCTTTTTGAAGTCGATTTGTAAATCTGAGGGTAAGGATCATTATTATTAATATTATCTCTTTTAAATTTTTTCTTGTAAAAATTCTGTTTTGGAAGCTGAGTGGCTTTAACTATGTGGATTTTTTGGTCTGTGCTTTGGAAAAAGCTTTTTTTTAAAGAAATGGAATTATTAAATAATAAATTACATGAAATGAAATTATATGAAGAAATTAAAGCACATGTGCCCAACTACTATATAAAGAAGCGTCTCGTGCTTGTGGGTATTTTGCCTACTAAAAGTTGTTTGGAAATTTCTAACAAGCATGGAGCTCTCCAACATGGATTGTGATAATGCTCAATTTACTTAGTCTTTGAAACATATTTTAATCTTAGACTACCATGTGAAAAAGCTTAGCTTTTTTTTTCTTTGTTTAGAAAATAGTTCTACCACATCTTCTTCCAAAGCTATTGAGTAGGATGTACAGGGTGTGCATTCTCCCTCGACATCATTAGCTTGTGAATGGTGTCTAAAGTTTGATTGTGTGTCCTTAGAAGATCCCCATCTTTCTTGTGAATGGTGTCTAAAGTCTGATTGTGTGTCCTTAGAAGATCCCCATCATTGGCTTGTGAATGGTGTCTAAAGTCTGATTGTGTGTCCTTAGAAGATCCCCATATTTCTTGTCCACAAATGAAAGGAATTGTTTCTAAAAGCTCTTAGGAAGAGAGAGGTCAATAGTCTAAGCGTAAAGTAAATAGGAAATTGTTTGCTAACAAAGGAAAGAAAGGTAAAACCTCTTTCTCCTCACTCTCGCATAATCCTTATGAAACTGAATGATGATTTATACTTTGTGTTACAATTTACAAAGTTAATGAGGAGCTAAGCAAAGGAAAGTTGATCTCAATTGTTCCTCACACCTCTGCCCAATCTTCTCTATCTCTTCTATTGCTTAGTATAGGGTACTGAATGTTTATGGTATATTTAAGGCAACCAAAGATTATCAGAAGTACTTAAAAGTAGATATCGCACTTATAGGGAGGGATTTAGTACTATAATCTTAGTGATTAGCGAAGAGTTTATTCAAAAATTTGTGGACAAAATAGAAGAAAATTCATGTATCCGCATAAAAGGTGCAAATGTTGTCCTAAAAATGCCAATGACGGGGGGAGTAATCAAGGCTGAGCCCTTTGAAGTATCTTTAGTATTTGTGCGTGAAATACAAATTCGTAACTACTTTCTTAAAGCCTGAAGTGATCCTACCTTGAAAGCTACCATTGGCTTTGTTGTCAATTCATTCAAATTGACAAAGTTCAAAAGAGTAGAGGTGTTGGTAACTTTGAGCAATTGACCATTGCAGATAGTCCAACCTCAATGGATTTGGTAATTGTAAGTCACTTCAATGCTTAATTTCTCCGTAGTTTTTTTGTAAGTGTCTCACAAGAAGCTTGCGTTGCAGCTTACCTTCGTGAACAAAAGGAAAAATGTTTACCATCAAATGGTTGACTAATTTCAAAGAGGTGAAGTTGTCATGTTTGTCGCTCAAAACATTGGCATTTGGAAGGAGCTGCCTAACACTCTCTCTATCTTGAACATCACATTATTGACATATGCTTTTGGAGATAAATGCGAACGCGAGCTTAAAGTTGCCTTCCATGTTCAAATATCCAAGATGGGATATGGCAAAGAAAGCTAATAGTGAGTGCTTAAATACATGGAATGAAAATTTCAAGCTCGAATTGTTGCACCTAATGGACTAGCTATACTACTGTGTGACCTTGATTGGTGAGAGTGTTGATAAAGTGCTTAGGCTTGAAGACTCTCTTGTAAATCTTTACCAAAAAGATGCTATTCTAACTAGGGTGTTACTCTCAAAAATTACTCAAGAGGTTTCATTTTTGGTTGACAATCAAGGTTGTGTAATTGGTTTTAGCCCAACTCCTTCTACATCCTAGATACCTTGAAATGCAATCTTTTTGTTGCATACCTATCTATCACCATTGTACTATCCCAGTGGCATAAATAACCTCTTTACTTTTTGTACTTCCCAAATGGATGATTGTGAAATAAACTTTAATTTTTTGCAGCTTATATCAATTGATTTTCACTTTAACTCAAAGTTTCCATTGAATACATGTCTTTTCAATGCACTTCACTTTATGGTCCAATCAACATTGTGTCTTGAAGAGTTCAAAAGCCTTGTGGTCCAATGGTTGTCTCAAGCTTATGTGGATGGTTGTGAAATAAACTTTAATTTTTTGCAGCTTATATCAATTGATTTTCACTTTAACTCAAAGTTTCCATTGAATACATGTCTTTTCAATGCACTTCACTTTATGGTCCAATCAACATTGTGTCTTGAAGAGTTCAAAAGCCTGGTGGTCCAATGGTTGTCTCAAGCTTATGTGGAGAAAGATTTGATTGTTTTTTCAAACCTCTCTTTTTTGTTGCATTGCAAAACAATGGAAATTTGTCCATTTTTATTATCTCAAATTCATTCACTTGTGCACACAATGACAAATTCTTTGGCTTTAGTAATGAGTGTCTTGGAAGTCTTTGCATGTAACTTTAAAGTAAGCTTGCACATAGCCTTATACTTTTCTGTGCATAGTGAGCCAACGTTTATCAATGTGGGTTTTAAAAAAACGAAAGCACTGGCAACACACTGCTTGATACTTCTTCAATTGCATGATAAAATTTATAGCTTTTTTGGAGTGAAAGAAAATAAAGCTAAACAAAAATTAATTCTATGGTCAAAGGAAGAAGAAGACTTGCTTATATGTTGGATCATCACCAACATTGAAAAGACTTTAAATGCGATATTTAACATTTTCTTGGAATTGTCTCCCTCTTCATTGCATAGCTTAAGTTCTATTGCAAATAAAGTTTACAAGCTAAAGGTAAAGCTACCTCAACCTGTTCGCATGGAAATGAAGCATTCCCTTAAAACCTATTTACAAGCCATACAAGATACACCCTCACATAAATGTGCTTCTTGTTTGCGCCTTGTGTTTGCCAAACAACTTTGGCATGCACCCTTCAGTTCTATGTCAGTCCAAAGCACAACAAATGGTCACTCTAGCAAAGATTCATTGAGAATTTGAAATTTTTTTTGTAAACAGATTGAAGAAGAATATGATCTCTTCTTTCGCTTCACTTGCAACTCAAGGATTCAATACATCTATTGAAAGTGTCAAAAACTTGAACCAGATTAGGGCGTGTTTGATATTGATTAGAATACCTTTTGCACAGATTCATGAGCTCACACACAACAGACAACTTGGCTTGCATGGAACAATAGTCAATGTGATGGTGGCCAATCTAGAGAGATTTCAATGTGTCCTTCCACACTTTCTTGAGTTTGAAGGATCCATATTGGTTGGAATAAAGAGAAAGTTGTCCTATAATCATTCATACATGAGTGGGTCTGTTCTCCCTCTAAGAACAATGTTAGCCTTGAATGCATTACTCCCTACTCATCTTTATTATGCAAACAATGTTTCCCTCAACAATAATTGGTTGGCACACATGATTGCCCTTGAATGAAGCCTTGAAAATAACGAACTTCATAATGATGAACACATTGATGGACAAGATGACCAGCCCTTTTCTGATTACCTTGTCCATGGACTCTACTCTTCACATAAAGTGGTATACTTAATGATTCACGTTGCGCCATGTGAAGGCTTTCCACCTTTGTGTCTATTAAAGGATACATTGTGAAGAACTATGCTTCCCAACATTGTTTTTTGGCCAAGAAAGAAAATACCATCAATACACAATGAAAAACTACCAATTGACATTAAAATGGGAGTTAATGCTGCATAGTGATAGTAGACAATTTGCTTTAAACATTAAAAATTTATTCTTCAAAACTATGAAAATCATTGTCACAGCAAAGTGCTATCATCAATTTGGGTTCATCTATGCATAGGCAAATTGAAAGGTTCTAGCCTCACAGTAAGAGATGTCACCCCGTGACACCAATATAGAGCAAATTTTGGCCTCTAAAAGATAGGTTATATAGACTTTCAGACATTGTGCACTTCTCCTAACTTTAAAGAGAAGCTCAAGAAAAAACTTTTTGATGATCCAACAACTAGGCCCTCCCACTTTCTTCGTCATGACTTTTTCTACAACCGAGAGACTATGGAGAGATTTGATTGATTGTCTTTGCAAGCTTTGAGCCCAATCGAGAAAGCACTTGATGAGATAGTTGGTGCATACAAGTGACGACTCATTCGACATTACATGTGCTCGTTACTATCTACGTCACTTTGAAGTAATGAAAAAACTCTTGGCATCTGAAGAAACCATTATAGGCAGACTCCAAGATTACTTGTTACAGAATTCCAAGGGACAAAGAAAGCCAACATAATCATGGCCTACTATGGATTGAAAATGCTCAGATTTTGGATAAGCACATAGACCAAGCAGTTGCACTTTTTGTTGACAAATATGTAAGCACAAACTTTGATGACCTCCCAGAGAATCTTCGTGGTGAGGCAAAAACTCATCGTCATACGAAAACATGCATGAAAACTAGAAAGACATACAGATTTGGCTTCCCTTTCTATGGCATCAACTGCTATGGCCGCTCCCAACAACTTCAAACAATTCACAACTACCAAAAATAACAAGACAAAGGCTTAAACTAGCCTTAAAGAATGCAACACCTTGCCAAGACTCATTCACAGATTGGTTGCAACGCTTGCAAATAACTGAACTAGAATACCTTTCCTATAATAAGCATGCTGAAAATTTTTTTGCAACGAAGGCCACAAGACATAAACACAAATAATTTCAACAAGAATCTATATGAACTATGGTCCACCAACACAGACATTCAATTTGTTCTCAATGCGCATGGTGCGGCAAACTACTGCACTTCATATATGACAAAAATAAACACCACATTGACTAGAGCCATCAAGCAAGAATTCCAATGGTGTGTTGAAACAATGCTAGCATTGTTGAGCAACTTCAAAAAATTAGCACTGCAATCTTAAACACACATCAGCTAAGCTCACAACAAGCTATGTATGTAGTCTTGTCCCTGCCTCTCAGCACTTCTTCTAGGCAATGTATCTTTGTTAACACAGCCCCGACACAGAGGAACTTACATTGTTGCTAAAATGACGACGATCCCTAGAATGCTTGCACTGAAATAGTCTTGGCATGATGTCCACCTCAAATGTTGACATTATTCTCAGCAACATGCAAAAGTATAACAAGCCATCAACAGTACAAGATGAGAATGAATGCAACAGGTCTTGCTCAAAAGCATCCAGCACAAATTCTAAACACCCTAGCACAGAAAATGAAAGAGAGCACTATGACATTGCACTCGATGTTCCAAACCCACCCAAAAAAAGCAATTGACCTTAGAGCCCCAAAAACCTATATCTTCATGCCCAATGCAACATTTATGAACAGCTCCAAAAACTAAATGATGAGAAACGATTAATCTTCAATGATGTCATGCTCCGAAAGAGGCTGAAACCAACAAACTCCCTCAATCTTTTCTTGACTGGTGGAGCAGGCATAGGAAAGACATTCACACTATTTCTCATTGTACAAGGTCTTTTGCAACATTACATTAAGTCCATTCAAGACGATGCTGAGTCCGCAACAACCCTACTTATGGCCTACACTAGAAAGGCTGCATTCAACATAGGTGGAACAACAATCCATTCAAAATTGCACTTACCATTACTCAAATACACCTGCAATTCAAGGCGATGCTGAGTCCGCAACAGCCCTACTTATAGCCTACACTAGAAAGGTTGCATTCAACATAGGTGGAACAACAATCCATTCAAAATTGCACTTACCATTACTCACAAATACACCTGCAATTCTATTCACAGAGAAACTAGATATATGATCCACACATTACAAGAATCTCAAACTAGTTGTATTTGATGAGATTTTCCTCATTGGATCTAGAACTCTCAACCTTGTTGATAGTTGATTGCATTGTATCAAGCACGTGCACGGTAAACCATTTGGTGGTGTTGATGTCATTATGTGTGATGATCTTTTTCAAGCAAGTCATGTTCGTGATTCGTGGATCTTTAAGCCACAATCATAATTGCTAGAAGCAATCATACCCACATATTGGCAAACAACACCAAAGTGCTATGAGCTAAAAACCACTATGAGACAACACATCTCCTCAACAAAATGATATAGCCCACCTCTTTCTACACCAATGACGACAAAAATAAGCATGATGACAAAGTGTGTCAAAATTTACGAGAGCCTCATCTCCTTGTGGCAATCGACATATGACACCAAACATGCAATAGAAAAAGTACAAATACCATGAGCCTCAAGCAATCGCTGGACTCCACCAAGTACTCCAATTGAAGCCAAATATGACCATTGAGTTGTGTTCTGGAAACCATGACATTACAGACGGCGGGCTTGTGAATGGTACGGAGGGAAATTTCATGAGCTCAAACTTGCAAGCTTCACCCCCACTTGTTTGGATCAAGTTCTCCTTTCAATAAATTGGACAAAAAGCAAGATACGAGTCAAGCACGTCGTCACACATTCTATGCTTCCAAGAAACAAGATTGCACGCAGGTGAAAGAATCAAGCTTGGAAATTTCAATGTCATCACCTCAACCGGTGGCCACGGTCTTGCAATTTATTACGATCCAATTTTTAAAGTGCAATCATCCCATAGCCAGGAACAAGACAACATCGCGGCACTTTCTGCTCATTTCATTGAGCACACCAACAAACACTTCCAAATAAGCAACAATTTATCGATCACTGACCTCATCTCCTCGTGCTCTTCATCGACTACTACAAGTCATTTTTCAAAAATCCAGCGTGCAGCACCAAATTGTCCTCATCAACATTGACACACTAAAGCGAACAAAAACATATGCATCTCTGACATCCTTCTTGGCTGCTCACAATATATCACAACACATCACATTGCCAACCACATTGCACCAATCAAGTATAGACCACATATGGACAAATAATAAGAGCATGAATGCAAACTTTGGAACCAACTACTACTGGTCAGATCATTCAATTCTTTACATGCTCACACCAAACGAATTAACACCCTCCTTGTAAACTTCATCTTGCTGCACACTCGATTCAGCCTGCAATTCATCACCCCTTGCAACTTACCACCCCCTTCACCCCTTCTTGTAAGCCTACCCATCACCCTCCAACAATCCTACAAGAAACACAATCTAGCCAATCACTCAACCACCTCAATCTCAAACTCTACATCACAATCCTTTTTCCAAGCCCATCTACCATACCATGTAACTTCCCTTGTAAAAACTCCTCTTCTAAGGGCTGCTACAATCGATTGCAGATCATGCTACGACGAGGTTATTCCACTACTTCCACCTCCACCGCCAGCGGATATTCCACTACTTCCCTTCTGCCCAGCTTGGCGATTAGCATGTCCTACCCCATATCCTCGTATTCATCAATGGCGGCTGTACCTGCAACAAGAATGAGGCAGGCTCTTTTCAAAGGGGCAAAAGGGGAAGATGTGGATGCCCATGTTAAGCTGTTTGAGAATTGGTATGCCCTATCTAACCCTGGTGTGGTGGATGTAGTGGCTAAACGGAGGGCTTTCTACAATTCCTTGCAAAAGAAGGCGCTTTCATGGGTGTCATAGTATGTACTATGATGATGCATCTTTTAGCGGATTTTGTCTCGCTCTGTGGGGACACCTTTCTTACTTGATTCTGCAGGGAGAGTATTGGGCTGATCAGAATGTTGCCCGAACCCAAGTGGCGGACTGGATGTGGAGCGATGGTGGTGTTGTGGCAGAAGATCCGCGCTGGTCACCCCAGAGTTATTGCTGTCGGATCCACCATCATTTCAGGATGACCCACTGCCGTCGCCAAGCCCTTCAGCTCAGTGCCCGAACAGAAGTATTTCTAGAAAAAGTAGAAATTTTAAAAATTATCACTTAGAAATTTTTGAAAATTAAAAAGTATTACTACTATAACCCTTGAAAATTTGAAGGTATTCATACCTTCAACGCAAATTTCAAAAGGTAATTTTCAAAATTTGTTTTTTTTTTTAGCACTGCTTCAGCCTCTTCAAATATTTGGGAAATCTTTAAATCACAGCCTTTGCAATTGATTGTGGGGCAACTGGTTCCTACTTTCTGCGATCAACTCATTCATAAGTTGAAGCAAGATGGCTCATCAGTGGAGGCTGTGCTGGCGAAGTCTACTTCTAACAAGGCGCCAATTGAAAGCAATGGTGGCAGCTACTGCGGTGACAGATAATCGAGTGCCCATGTTGGATGTGAAATTGAATTAGTGGGAGCTGTAAGATGTATGGAGGATTTGGCGTCAACATCATATTTGAGACCACAATGGCTCCGCTAAGCGCGTATTAAAATGACTAGGTTGCGGATAGATTCCTATGTGCAAACATATTAGGCCGTTTTGAATAAACAATGGCCCTCGGTAGTGGAGGGAGTGAATATGGAGGAAGGCCTTTCCGATGAGGACGCTCAGAAGTTCGTAATGCAAAATAGTTCCGCTATTTGGCATCGATGTGGGCCGTATTTTTACTTGGTGTATGTGGGCGAAGGTGGCTCGGATGTTCATGTTCTTGCTGCTGTGGAGACAACAGAGATTGGCCATTGGATGCGAAAGTACAGCAACAACTCAAATACTATTTTTCGAATATGCCTCATGATATTGCTGGGGGTTGTTGGAAGATGCTGAGAATGCTTTTGAGCAAGAGCTACGCTGTGTGAAGAAAGATGACTTGGTCAGTCTCAATTTGGGAAGTGCAGCAGAACCCCGTGTGAGGGAAAAAGGACAAAAGGACCAAATATATGAGAGATCAAAGCAAATATATGAGAGATCTGAGAAAATCACACAGCATGCAATGAGTGTGTGTATATATATATATATATATGATAAAATCTAGTACAGGAGCTCAGTGTGAGACTCCGAAAGGAGCGGAGAGGGTTGTTGTCCTGTGATAATGCAGAGGGTGGAGAAGGCCACGATCCGAGGCTGATGATAGGCTGTCATCCTGAAGAAGTGAGGTATGCTGATATAAAATGCAGATGCAAACGCTGACGTGAGCCTGATGTAGTCGGCATGTCCAGCAGCAGCAGTAAACGCTGATGTGAGCCTGACGAAGGTGGCTTGTGCCCAGCATCAGTAAACGCTGATGTGAGCCTGATGTAGGTGGCCCGTACTACTAGCAACAACAACAAGACTCGAGATGGTGTTTAAGTGAAGTGAATTACGTTGAGTTTCTTTTATATGCATGAAGGGATGCTGGTCAGTCATGGGGTAAAGTGGCGGCCAACAGCAAAGACAAAAATAAAAGCCATAAAATATCCCAAAAAATACCCTTTTGGGCTGGATAAAATGGCATGTTTTTGCACACCGCCAAAAAGGGGACCCTTTTTGGGCTGGATAAAATGGCATGTTTTTGCACACCGCCAAAAAGGGGACCATGAGAGAAGATGAAAAAAGGGGGTTTAAAGAGCATCATGTCGAGAACAGAATGCTATGCACAGGGAATGCAAGCTGAAAAATGCAATGCAATGGGTTTTCACATGAGCCGCGCCCTCATGGGGTTTTTAGTGACTCATATGCCTGATACAACAATGATAAAAAATCAAAAAGGAGAGGAAGATCCCCCTCTCAATATGCAGAGGGTGATGGTGGAGAATCGATGCCGATCCGGTCGCGAGTGAAGACGCTCGAGGTGTAAGGTCCCCCCTTCCTAATTAGGTGTAACCTTAAGATAGTCTACTAAGTCTAACTTGATAAATATCCTACTTGTCGACACCTTGACCATGTAAAGATGCAAGGATACGATTAGTAGGTAAGACCTAGTTCTATCTCGTAGAGGGGAAGCGTGGTCTTTCTAGATGATTCCTAAAATCAAACCACTCATAGAGTGATCGAGCTTAACTCAGTCAACCTCTATTCTTGTCTTTTGAAAACAACGCCTTTTCCCTCATCTATGCAAGGCACAATCACTGACCTAGTCCTCTAGAGTAGGGTTGCCTAGGGACCTATTTATCTAACATATAAACCTCAATTAATTTGTTGGAAAGCTACCCGACTAATTAGGTCCACCAGTCCATAGGATGTTGTTGTCAAGGCATTCCATCCTCCCACTTTCTATCCAACTCACGTGTCAATTTATTTTCTAATTAATCCTACCATACTGTTTGACATAAATAAGTAAGTTCCTTAATTAATGGCCTTACACATTGTTTGTTTAAATAATCTTTATCAATGATACAACAATGCTTACAAACAAAGGATTTAATAATAAAAAAATAGATACAATGTTCAAAATTATCCTTAGCCAAATCCAAGCTCTTTACTTTATTCTGCGAATGATCTAGAATTCGGCCTCCCAGCCTATATAGAACTATATAGAATGGGCAATCCCTACAGGACCATACACCTCGTCGTCTCGGCAGCAGCGGGGGCGAGGACTCAAGCCGGCTTGTCACCCTCTCAAGCTCCATCACTTGATCCTCCTGTCCCTCAGAGGGATGTCTACGTGCTAGGAAGGGCTTATTCATTGCACTAGCTTGGGCTCGTAGTACTAGGCAGCATCACAATACTCGCCTCAATTGGTGAACCTCATTTTCCCAATGGTATGAGAGATACCTTGAGCCAACTCCAAGCCTTGCTAACGTTGCCGCCCGGCTACACAAGCATAGAAACAGGGTTAGCATCGAGGCAAGGAGAAGATGTACTTGTACTTTTTAACTTAATCAAGATAACAATTTCTAAACTAAATCATAGAATGTGATAGAGAACATTACTTTTCTCGAGAAAACAACAATTTCATAGAATTTTTTATATTGAAAAGTGCATCTTCTTTCTTAATTTAACATTAAAGATTAATTAAAAACCTCTTTTTAAATGATGAGCAAGCTAACCTGGCCATTAATTCCTTATGGGACTCCCAAGGGGAGAGTTGGGGTTGCATCTGCTGGAACAATCTCTCTAGGCTTGTTGTTGTATGTGTCTCTCAAGAAGGCGATATTTTGGCGCTTCAGACATTCTACCCACCTTCTTGTAGCCCACGTTGCTACAAATCCAACGCTTCAGTCGGATCACAAATCGGAGCTCGTTTGCTCACTTTATGAGCAAAAACTCCTAGGTGTGATTCACCTCTAAGAGCCAAAGAGCCCCTACTAAAGTCACCACTAAGAGGGGGGGGGAGGGGGAAGGTGCTTAAACTGGATTTTCAAGGCAAAAGGTTGCAGCTAGAGGGAGAGAAGGGAGAGTTCTCCCTTAAGTCTATTCACAACACCACCGGAGCGGGGGGGGGAGGGGTGGGGGTGGGGGTGGGGGTGGGGGTGGGGGTCGGGGGAAGGAAAGGTGCTAAAACTGGATTTTGAAGGAAAAAGGCTGCACCTAGAGGGAGATAAGGAGGAGTTCTCCCTTAAGTCTATTCACGCCGAGGGGGGGGGGTGTAGCCAAGGACACTCTCCGCTCAACACAAGGGTGAGAGGGTGATTTTTTTTTTGCAAGGGTGAGGGGGGGTGCAGCGAAGGACACTCTCCGCTCAACACAAGGGTGAGAGGGTGAATTTTTTTTTGCAAAGCTTACTTGGAGATGGGTAAAAAAGGCTTGGTGGAAGAGGGCTGCAGAGGGTTGTTGGGTACAGTCCCACACAGAGTGTCTACGAAATGTCAGGTACAGTCACTACGCAGAGTGTCGAGCATGGACAGAACAGGGTGTTGAGTGTATCGACCATCATGGGGGTGCTTGTTATATAGATATACGGGTACGGGTGTAGGGAAAGGAAGAGCAAAGCATGGGTACAAAGGATGGTGTACGGTGAAAGTACACCGGCCTATGGCTTGCATGAGCTTAAGGAAATGGATGGTACCTGTACGTGGGCAAAAGCCGTGGTGCGTATGTACCTTAGTCAGAGGCACCATGGGCATCCACGTGGCTACCATTGTATGAGCGTTCAGGTATATGAACGACATCTTTTGGAGGTGGGGATCCCTTTTTTTTGGGGTGGTGACCTCGATATGCGTGCCAAAGCACCCAACGGGTGCAAAAAAAAATCAGCAAAAATGTTCGGGGTGTCTCCCTGGTCATAGTAGGGGGTGCAGTCCGTTCATCAATTGGACACCCGGACGTGCATTTATCAAGATTTAAATTTTACCGTATTTATTTTAAGTGAAAATAACTAAAACTTTACGTATAGGCTTGATCCGATACCCGTTTTGGATGTTGTAAAATCCTATATTAGGGTAAAATTGTACGCAAATTTCAAATTTGGACTTAGAATTGTAAGATTCTAAGTGAAAATGGATTGTTTATTAAAATTGTTGATTTTTACACCACAAAAGACCTTAAATTCATCTATTAAATGGATATATATTCTTATTGAAGATGGGCATATATTCTTTTTCATCTATTAAATGGACATATATTAAATGGACATATATTCTTATTGAAGATGGGCATGTTACATCCTTCCCCCCTTAAAGAAATCGAGATGTCCTCATCTCGTCATGAGTTCAGGGTAATCTTTTAAGAGTGTAGACTCATCTTCCCAAGTTGCATCCTCTCTAGGGTAATCTTTCCACTGTACTGAGTTGCCTTTCTCTAGAGTCTATGATCCTACTAGGCTACAATTCAAGAACTCCTTGAGTTAGGTTACAACTTGCTCATCATCAAGAATATGATAGAGACTGGGTACAAACTTACATGAAATACATTGTGGACTTTGATATGGGCTGGGAGTTGCAGCTTATAGGCACTTTTGCCTAGACACTAGATGACTGTGTAGGGTCCACAATATCTTGGGCTGAGTTTCTTATATTTCCCACGTGACAGAGAGCTATGCTTGGGTCGCACTCATAAAAGAACTTTGTCTCCTTCCTTGAAGATCCTTTCATGCCTCCTTGTGTTAGCATAATGCTTTTGCCGATCTTGAGCAGCTTTAATATCCTTTTGGATTGCCTTGGTCTGTTCCTTCATCTCTTTGAGCATTCTTTTGGATGCCTTAACTCTTATGGTTGGATCAAAGAAATTTAGAGGAGATAAGCATTCTTGCCCATAGAGTGCTTTGAACGGTGACATTCCTATGCTCTCATGATAAGATGTATTATAAGCGAATTCTATCAGAGGAAGGTATTAAATCCATCTTCTTGGCTCTCATCCACAATATGCTCTAAGAATGTCTTCAATTACTTGGTTGACTCTCTC
Source organism: Cibotium barometz (assembly GCF_041138505.1). Classification (NCBI taxonomy): domain Eukaryota; kingdom Viridiplantae; phylum Streptophyta; class Polypodiopsida; order Cyatheales; family Cibotiaceae; genus Cibotium; species Cibotium barometz. The sequence goes on from NC_141069.1 coordinate 16,405,703, forward strand.
AGTCTGGCCATCAGTCTCTGGATGATAAGCTGTACTAAAGCAAAGTTGAGCATCCCAAGGCCTGAAATAAGAATTGCCAGAACTTCGAAGTGTCAAAATCCCAGTCACTGATTATCCTCTTCGTGGTAGACCATGAAGCTTAAAGACCTGCTTGATGAATAATTAGCAACATCTTAAGCTTTGAAGGTTTTCTTTGCTGGTATAAGATGAGCTACTTGGTAAGCAAGTCCACCACTAAAATGGAATCATATCCTCCTTGTATAGTGGGGAGACTTGTGACAAAATCCATACTAATGCATTCCCACTACTTCATTTGGGGGATATACAAGGGTTGAAGCTTCCTAGGTATCTTAACTCTTTCAGCTTTGATCCTTTGACATGAGCAACATTGCTTCAAGTATCAAAGGACATCATTTTTTAAGCCTGCCCAATGATAGCTCCTCCTTACAGCATGCAAGGTCTTTACATAGCCTGGATGCCCTCCTGCAGAGCGAGGTTATCATGAGCTTTGTGGAGGATTAGCTGCTTTAGAGCAGGATCCTTAGGAATACATAGTATATGATTGAAGTAGAGTCTCCCACAATGGGTGAAGAACCCCTTGATTAGATTTTTCTCTTTCTCTGAAGTTTCCCCTTCTTCTACTAACTTCACCATCCTCTGGTAATCAAGATCATGAGATGAGAGTTCTTCGACCTTGTCCAATATGGGATCATTTGGCATCGAAATTGCACTCAAAAGAAAGATTTGCAAGACTGAGTGCATACGCTACCACATTATCCTTCCCAAGGTGAAATTTGATGTCGAAGTCATATTCTTGTAGGATTTCAATCCACCTTCTTTGCCTCATGTTGAGGTTAGGCTGCGTGAAGATCCACTTCAGACTCTTGTGGTGGTCAGTTGTTACAAGCTATAATGTATTCCCCAAGAGATAATGTCTCCATAATTTGAGACATTGAACAACTGCTAAGAGTTCCAAATCATAGGTGGCATAATTTGCTTCAGCTTGCAAGAAGTATAAGCCACTGGTCTTCCTTCTTGGCCTAAGACACCACCAAGTGCTAGACTACTGGCATTAGTACCACCTCAAATTCCCTTGTGAAATCAGGAAGTGTAAGGATTGGTGCAGAGGTAATGATGGCTTTAAGCTGATCGAAGATGACTTGATGGATTGGAAACCACACTATTTTGCAATCCTTCTTAAGAAGATCCGTTAAGGGTGCAGCTACCAGGGCATAATCTTTGATGAAGATCTTGTACCATCCTGTGATTCCCAAAAACCCATAGACTTCACGGATTGATTTAGGGGGTGGCCATTCCAGTATATCCTTGACCTTGGTTGGCGGGATCTACTGAGATACCATTTTTGGGAGACAATGAATCCAAGATACTCAATCTGATGAGTAAAGAAGGTACATTTGCTTATGTCTACGCAGTAATTGTAGAACTCTACGCACATGCTCCTCGTGCTCTTCCATCAACTTGGAGTAGACTAAGATGTGTCATCAAAGAAGACAAGCACAAATTCATCCAAGTAGGGATAGAATATATCCTGCATTAGACAGTTGAAAGTTGCAAGCAGGAGCATTGGTTAACTCGAATGATATTACAATAAACTCATAGTGACCATAACAGGTATTGAAAGTTGTTTTGGGTATAAATTTGGTAGTAACCAGATCTCATGTCTATTTTTTAGAAAACTTTGGCCCCATGAAGCCTGTCAAGAAGCTTGTCAATGAGAGGGATAGGATACTTATTCTTGACGGTGACGTGATTTAGCCCTCGATAATCTATGCAGAGACAAAGAGTGTCGTCCTCCTTCTTCTTTTGGAAAAGAATGGGTGCTCCCCAAGGAGAGTTGTTGGGGCATACAAATCCTTGCTCAATGAGTTAGGAAAGTTGCTCCTTAAGTTCAATGGCTTCAGGGAGAGACATCTTATAGGGTGTTTTTGAGATAGGTTGAGCACCAGGGATCACCTCGATTTCATGATCAACTTCTCGAGGAGGCGGTAGCCCTGTAAGCTCGTCACAACAGGAAAGATGTCAGAGAACTCTTGGAGCCAAGAGGGTTCTGATTCTTTACTAGGTTCAGTAGCTTAGTTGAGCTTAACTAGGAAAACTTGTTGTCCCTTACGTGCCCCCTTGAGAAGATGCTTTGCCTTGACTACCTAGACTTAGGTTTACCTATCTTCCCCTAAGCTGATACTACTTGGCCATGCTCATTTTTAAAAGTGATACTCCCCTAGTTACAATGAATACTAGCATTGTTTGCAATTAACCAGTCCATCCCAAGGATCCCATCACCAAGTTTAACTTTTGTAAACACCGTGGAGAAAGAAATGAATGGGTATTACCTTAATCAATCAAAATCTGGAATGGCTTACTGTGATGAGTGGCTGGGGTTTGAATAACACTAAATTTTTTATTTGGACCTAAATGTTCTACCGCTATGTGGATGGTGGCACATTCTTCTTCAGCCATCTCTAGAGTTGGTTCTTCACTTATAGCATAGGCGGTGCGACAACTGCTCCGCGGCCTCTACCACGTCCACCACCTCTTGCGTGGATGGGGGTTTCACGGCCTTGATTTGCTCAACCACTTTAAGGAAAAGATGATGCTAGCTTTGGATAATTGGCCCTAAAATGTCCTGGCTCCCTACATTCAAAACATAGAGGGGCCTCTCTAGAAGAAGCAGCATATGAGTGGGGAACAAAGGAGTTGGTTTGCTGCCCCTTGGTTGTCGTAGGGAGCATTCTGCTGGGGCTTTTTGTAAGAATCATCTTTAGGGTTTGCTTCAAGAGGGTAAGATCTCTTCTGAGGCTTAGCTTTACCAAACTTCAACTCTTTCTTCACAAGAGGCTTTGCTCGTATGAGAGCATCTTGCAATGTGCTCAGCCTCATTGCTTCGAGGCGAGAATCCAAGGGGTCATTCAAACCTTGACAAAAACGAGCCATTTGCTGGGAAGTAGTCATGGCTGGGGCATACTTCCGAAGAGTGATGAATTTCGAATAGTATTCTTCCAAGGTTAAATTGAGCTGCTTGAGACTAAGAAACTCATTCATCTGATGGATTCATGAGATGGGGAAAGATATCGTTCCTTCACAGCTTGCTTGATATCCTCCCATGTTTGGGAGTGTTCAGCGACTCCTTTGTAACCATTACTTCCACCAAAGTTTAGCATCCTCGGTGAGACAAAATCATGCAAGCATGGACTGGTTTGCCGCTCTAGTACCGCAGCAGCAACAACTGAGAAATAATCATCCATTTCTTCGATCCAAACCTCGGCATCCTTCTCAATTTTTAAACCTTCCCCCCTTAAAGGAGGGAGGTTACATTTTCTTGAGTAGGAGTTTCTTCTCCTGGACATCTTTATATAGTGCATAGGAGTGGAGGCTGATTGTCCTAGCCATCATTGTAAGATTAAATTTGAGGATAATTTACGAGATTCATACTTTACATTACGCTCATGCTTTTAAAAGTAAAACTTTTGAAATCATTTTATTTCTCAAATATTTACAAGGACAAGTTTTATTACAAAGATTTGAGACTAATATAATTAGTCTTTTTCATCATAAAGAAAATTCTAGGCTCAACTAAGACATGAGACTAGAGCAGTCCACATAGGTGAAATATGGAGGTTCCGCTGTAGTTTCTAAGACAAGGAAGACTAATGGTAAGGGTGGTAGACTCTGGATTGGGTTAAGTCCCATAACGGCTACTGTGTCGATGGGTAAGACTTGCATTACTTGGTCATATACCCAACAGGCTTGTGGTATGCGATTCCCATCTTCAGCTGTCAGGTCTGGGAGTACCCATGAACCAAAATAAATGGACCATCTTAGCTTTTCGATCCAATGAATCCGCTTTAAATTAGTGGTGAGGTTCCCAACTCGGTCCGTCCGTTATGGACGAAAAAGTACCTCGACTTGCGATTCAAAGGTGATCTCTACCCCATCCTCTTTGGAGACAAGAGGGATGAGGGAGGGACAACCTCTCAAGTATCTGCACCATAGTATCACGGAACTCAAAATTTGAAGAGTGACAAGTCGTCTGGAAGATGCACTAGAAGACTAGGAATATTGAGTAATGTCACCCTCTTCCTACAATCATTCAATCACCAATTCAATTTATTCTAGTAAGTTATTTTACCAATTATTAGGTAAAACATGCATTCCAAAATAACCTTAATTAACAAGTCCTAGGAACTAAGATCGGCTCTGATACCAATTGTAAGGTCCCTCCCTTCCTAATTAGGGGTAACCTTAAGATAGTCCACTAAGTCTAACTTGACCATGTAAAGATGCAAGGATACGATTAGTAGGTAAGACCTAGATCTATCCTACAAGGGAAGCGTGATCTTTTTAGATGATTCCTAAAATCAAACATCTCATAGAGTGATCGACCTTAACTCGGCAACCTCTATTCTTAACTTCTAGAAACAATGCTTTTTTCCTTATCTATGCAAGGCATAGCCGTCGCTGACCTAGTCCTCTACAGTAGGGTTGTGTGGGACCTATTTATCTAGCTTAGAAACTTCAATTAATTTGTTGGAAAGCTACACGACTAATCAAGTCCACCCGTCCATAGGATGTTGTCATCAGGGCATTCCATCCTCCCACTTTCCATCCAACTCATGCATCAATTTGTTTTCTAATTAATTCTACCACATTGCTTGACATAAATAAACAAGTTCCTTAATTAATGGCCTTACACATTGTTTGTTCAAACAGTCTTTATCAATGATACAACAATGCTTACAAAAGAAAGGATTTAATTTAAAAAATATATACAATGTTCAAAATTATCTATAGCCAAATCCAGGCTCTTTACTTTATTATGTCGATGATCTAGAATTCGGCCTTCCAGCCTATATAGACTGGGCAATCCCTACGAGACCCATACACCTCATCGTCGGCAGCAGCAGCTGGCGAGGACTCAAGCCGGCCTGTCACCCCTCAAGCTCCATCGCTTGATCCTCCCGTCCCTCAGAGGGATGTCTACGTGCTAGGGAGGGCTTATTCACTACACTAGCCTAGGCCCGTAGAACTAGGTAGAATCACAATACTTGCCTCAATCGGCGAACCTCATTTTCCTAATTGTATGAGGGATACCTTGGGCCGACTCTCTCCGGGCCTTTGCTAACGACACCGACGAGCTACACAAGCACAAAAACGGGTTAGCGTCGTGGCGGGGAGAAGATGTACCTGTACTTTTTAACTTAATCAAGATAACAATTTCTAAACTAAACCATAGAATATGATAGACAACATCACTTTTCTCGAGAAAATAAAAATTTCATAGAATTTTTGGTATAAAGGAAAGTGGTATCTTCTTTCTTAATTTAACATTAAAGATTAATCAAAACCCTCTTTTTAAATGATGACCAAGCTAACCTGGCCATTAATTCCTTGTGGGGCTCCCAAGGTGAGAGTTGGGGCTGCATATGGAGCAATCTCTCTAGTCTCATTGTGTGCGTCTCTCGAGGTAATATTTTGGCACTTTTGTGAAGGAGCCATTCTGCCCACCTTCTTGTAGCCCATGTTACTGCAAATCCAACGCTTCAGTCGAATCACAAATCAGAGCTCTTTTGCTCACTTTATGAGCAAAAAACTCCTAGGTGTGAACCACCTTTAAGAGCCAAAGAGCCCTTACTAAAGTCACCCCGCTAATGGGGAGGAAGGTTTCCTTAAACTAGATATTCAGGGCAAAAGGCTGCACCTAGAGGGAGAGAAGGGGGAGTTCTCCCTTAAGTCTATTCACACAGAGAGCAGCCAAGGACACCCTCCACTCAACACAAGGATGAGAGAGTGAAAAATTTTCTGGAGACCTTATTTGGAGATGGGCAAAAAAGGCTTACTGGGAGAGGGCTATCGGGTACAGTCTCGCACAGTGTCAGGTATGGACTGTCGGGTACAGTCACTACACAGAGTGTCACAGGCACGGGCAGAACATAGTGTTGAGTCTATCGACCACCACGGGGGTGCTGGGGAATTTGTATAGATATGGGCACAGGTACATGTGCGAGGAAAGGAAGAGCAAAGCATGGGTGCAAAGGATGGTGTACGATAAAAGTACATTAGCCTATGGCTTGCATGAGCCTCGAGAAAGGGTGGTACCCGTACACACAAGCAAAAGCTATGGTACGCATGTACCTTCTAGGTTAGAGGCAGCATGGGCATCCACTTGGCGGCCATTAGGGACCATACGCTAGAGTGGTCGCCTTTTGGTCCTTGCACGACCGTTGTATGAGCGCTCGGGTATCTGAACGACATCTTTTTGGGGCGAGGACCCCTTTTTGGGCACCGACCTCGATATGCGTGTTGGAGTACCCGGTGGATGTGAAAATGTTTTTGATGAAAATGTCTAGGGTGTCTCCCTGGTTGTAGGGATGCAGTCCGTTCGTCAATCAGACACCCGGACGTGCATTTATTAAGGTTTAAAGTTTACAATAAGTAAAAGTAACTAAAAATTTATGTATAGGCTTGATCCGGTGTCCGTTTTGGATGCTATAAAATCCTATATTAGGGTAAAATCACGCGCAAATTCCAAATTTGGACTCATAATTTTAAGATTCTAAGTAGAAATAGCTTGTTTATTAAAAAAAGTTAATTTTTACACCACAAAAGACCTTAAATTCATATATTAAATGAATATATACTACTATTGAAGATGGGCATGTTACACAAGGATGGGTCGGTTGACAAACTTTGTAAGGATGTCTGCATGGTTGTTCACCGTAGGAATGTACTAGAGTCTGATGATACCAAGCTCAACCTATTCCCCTGGTAAAATGAAAATGGTTAGAAAAAATAGGATTGCTAGCAAGGGCAATCACACTGTGACAGTCACAACGAAGATGGTAGAAGCGATGTCAATGGGAACACACACATCTCTGTAAGAAGCTGACGAAGATACATAGCCTCAGTGGGGTGGTGGCATCATAGAGGGCCCGATATTTCGCCTCACCGGCGGGAAGAACCTGCAGCGGTATCCTGCTTCTTACTAGACCAAGAGAAAGGGGCAGATCCGAGAGAGGGAGTACAAATAACCACCATGAGAACGTCGAGAATCGAAATCACCCCAATCGAAGTCCGTGTAGCCACGCAAGGTGATCCCACAACTGTAGTGAGGTCCATACATATAGGTACTTGCTAAATAGCAAACAACCCTCATTATTATTGAACTCCAATGTGACCCCTTAGGAGCATTGAAATACTGACTTAAAATGGATGTGCAATAGGAAATGTTAGGTCCAAAATTTGTGAGCCATATAAGTTTCCCAAAACCACTTGGCAGTAGGTGAGTCCTCTTCCTTTGATAGTTTGATAGTGGGAACCTATGGAGTAGCCACAGGGATAGCACCATCAGGAAAGTAGGAAGTAATGAGTTGTAGACAATAATTTTGTTGGGACACAAAAATACCATCAGGATGTTGGACCACCTCCATGCCAAGGAAATATGAGAGAAGGCCGAGATCAGTCATCTCAAAAGTTCGTCTCAGTTGTGCCATGATATCAACACTTTGGCTTGATGTGAACCAAAAATGATGAGGTCATTAACATACAGAACTAGGTAGCAAACCATCCCTTGATCTGTGTGGATATAGATATTAGGATCACAGTGAGATGGTTGAAAACCTTGGCAGAGCGAAAGAATTTGTCAATGCAAATACCACATTTGGGGGGCTTGCTTAAGCCCATAAAGAGCTTTATGCAGGCACGGAAGACTTTTTCCTCATACCCATGGAGTGGGAAACTCGGAGGTTGGTTAACATATACCTCTTCCTCGAGAATACCATTGAGGAAGGAACTCTTGACATCCATCTGATAGTAGACTGGCCATGTGTGTTGTGCGGCCAGATTGAGTAAGAGACGATTGTCATCATTCGAGCAGTAGGTGCAAAGTTCTCATTGAAGTCAATGCCTTCTTTTTGGCAAAAACCTTGCACCACAAGCCGGGCTTTGTATTTGTCCAAGGTACTATCGGCTTTAAATTTGGTGTGAAAGATCCATTTGGTCCCAATGACCTTTCTATGACGAGTGTGATCCACAAGGGACCATGTGCCATTTTGATCAATGCTTTCGAGTTCTTGTTCCATAGTCTATTTTCAAGCTGGTTGTTGGATAGCATCTTTCCACGATGTTGGCTAATCATGCGCCACATAGTCTGCGCGGAGAAAACAGAGGCAAATGAGGCATGAGGAGTGAGCCTAGTAGATTGACGAGAACCATCCAAAGGGGTATCATGGGGAGCATACCACAATCATGCATGGTCTGTTGGTACCAACAGACCATGCATGGTCCCTGGGTGGTTGTTGGGGAGGAGGAAGGCTCCTCAAGAGAGGTGAAGTTATAGTTGACTGATTGGGTTCATGTGGCACAGTCGGAGATTCTTGTTCAATTGGTATGGGTAGCGGAAGGCGAAGTAAATCTCGCTTCATCAAAGACAATGTCTCGAACGAACGAAGACTTTGTTTGATCTTGGATCAAAAACTTTGTAAGCCTTTGATTTAGAAGAGTAGCCCAACTCACTCCTTGGCTCAAGCTTTCCCCTTGTGTCATTCGGAGTGTGAGTGTACGCATATGACACCCAAAGACATGGAAATGGGAAACAGTCGGTTTCTCGCCATAAAATGTCTTAAATGGGGTCCTCTGAGGAACAACGATCGTGGGGCAACGGTTCAGAAGGCACATCGTAGTATTGACCGATTCTGACCAAAGGCGATCACGCAATTCAGCTGCAAAATGCATGGAGCGTGCCATATCCATCACAATTCGGTTTGCGCTCAACCACTCCATTTTGTGAGGGGGAGTTGGTGGGGCTGAGTTAGCATTGAATGCCCTGTTCTTGTTAACAAGAACTCAGTAAATTGATGGGAGATCATCTCACCACCATTGTCACTCGAGCAATCCCAATTGAGACGCCCATTTGATTAGTGACTAACTAAACCCATGTGGAAAAGTATTGGAAGGCATTTGATTTATGCTTTAGGAAATACACCCACATGTACCTGAAATAATCATCAACAATTAGCATCTAGTAGAGAGATCCATTCAAGGAGGGGGGTTGGGGATTCCCCACTCACGTCAAAATGAATCAACTACTTAAGGATTCCTTGAGCACGATGAGTAGCATGATGTGGGAACAATGAGCAATTTTGCTTACCCATTTAACATGGCTGACAGACATCCTTTGTTAGTTTGAGGCTGGGTATGCCTTCAACTAACTAGTCTCGAGATAACTCATAGAGTGTGTCATAGGGCAGGTGACCATAGTGAAAGTGTCATAGTCGTTCAATGTCTGAAGGAGCTCTGGTCACACTGGGCACGATGAAACTCATAACCCTCGGAAGATGGCTTAGATAAAAAGGTAGACATTTGGTACAAGCTATCCTTTTGTGCCCGGCGAGGGCAACAACAAGACTAGTAGTCTCATCAATTACCTCTACAACTTGCTTGTTGAAGTAAACTCCACGATCGAGTTGAGTTAGCACGGATACACAAAAAGTAAATTGAGGCCCAAGTTAGGAACAAGATAGACAATGTCCAATATTGCCTAATTGGGACCTCTGTTGGTGTCCAATAAAACGGTGCCAACAGATTTGATGGCATCAGTGTGTTGTTACCACATCGAACTTCACCCTTATCAGGTCGCTGAGAGATGAAAATGTCAGCATTCCGTGCCATATGGTGTGTAGCTCCACTGCCAACAACCCAAGTGACCGGAAGTGTGGGGTGGGCTTCAATGATAGGCACAGAACGATCATGAGGTAACTAACAAATTTGAACGAGGGCGGATGCTTCCACCCATGGGCTACCTCATCTAGGTTGTTGTTTCATCGTCCTTCTAGAAGAGTAATCAACCTTAAATGTGACCTAAGCAACATTGGCCGAGGGGTCGAGATGTGGTGTAAGAGATGACCAATCAGACATCTCTTTCGGGTGGTAAAATAAACTGATTGGGTGGGGGGGCCTTGAGCGACTTAACCAGTGGGTCACCAACCCACGGAGATGATCTCGGCAGCCAATTCATACCATTGCCTTGTTGCAGGGTCCTTGGGGCGGAACCCTGCAGAGTAGGTGCAGGATTATTGCCCCTCTTGACTGCCAATTATGAGCATTACTACCACCTTGGTTGTTTTGGCGACTAAAGGTTAGTGGAATTGTTACCTCTATTTTCCTTGGCTTTAATGCCACACTCATCATCAACATGACGAGGTATTTGGCAATGAGTGCAGAATCTATTCTTTTTGGGAATATTCTACTAATAGTAGGGAGTGGGTGTTGAGGTAGGGTTTTTTGGATCAGTATTGTTGCCTTGAGGTTTTCCTTGATTACCTGAGTTGTTGTTCCCCTTCCCTTGATGCCCTTTTTTAGTAGAGTTGCTATTGGACACAAGGGCCCCCTCTTGAGTAGAGGAGGAAGATTTCTTGGGATGAAATTGGGCATGCAACCAAGCAAAGTGCAAGAGTTGGCACTCACACTCATATAGGTTAGGCATAGGTTCTAGACTAATGGTCTGTGTGACAAAAGTAAAGAAAGTAGGAGGCAACATGGTTGCGTAAAGTGATCACCTGGTCTTCTTGAGACCTGGTGGAGCCAGTGGTGGTGTACTTCGCACTAAGGCGTCGATATTCAACAACCTGGTCTTCTTGAGACCTGGTGGAGCCAGTGGTGGTGTACTTCGCACTAAGGCGTCGATATTCAACAACCTTCATGGTCAGGTCATCACTCTCTTTTATAGAGAAAGGTTGGATTTGATGTTCGAGATCAATGTGACGCATACGATCACATGCTGCATATCTCTCTCCAAGGTGTGCCCATCGATCATAGACATAGGGTCACTTCTTCTCAGGATATCAACCTACCATCTGCCTTCGATCATGGCCTTCTCCACCCTTTGCATTATCACGGGATAACAACCCTCTTTGCTCGTTTGGAGTCTCACACTAAGCTCTTGTACTAGATTTTATCATATATATACACTCATTACATGCTGTATGGTTTGCTATGATCTCTCATATATTTGGTCCTTTCATCCTATGGTATCAGAGAGCACATAGCATGGATCATCTACCCATGATTCCAGAGGACTAGCCTTTTTTTACCAAATGTTGATTCTCCTTATTCAGATATAGATCACACAGAGGATGGGACTCCTTATTCACTAGAGAGCCCTGTTCAAGGTCTTTCATTAGGAGACGACCAGCCCATTTTTACCTACTCACCCTCACACCCTTGGCATCTCGTCTTTCTTCTTTGAGCTTATCAGGCATCACTTCCAGAGGAGGATACATGCCTACAACCGATGTGCCAGTAGTACTGGACCCAGGTATTCAGCCTCATCTGGAGATCCTTGCTACTCATTCTAGCCGACAACCTAGACTTCAATATGGGGTTTTTTCTCAGGAAGGACATGTACCTCCTCGGTTGTTCGGAGATCTATTGTCATCAACCCTGCGAGTGATCGAGTTAGGTTCGTATGTGTCTTTTAGTACTTATGTTCCTAATTCTACCTAGGTATCTTCTTCTGTAGCACAGGTTCAACATATGGTACCATCAACTACCCTCGATCCCTAGAATTATGTGAACCCAAATAGAGGAGGGTCTAGGACTACAATTCACTCTCTGGCACTAATGCTTTTCTGGCTTCTGTGTTCACTTAAGGTTTTGTGCCTCAGCAAGGTATTCCACCTATGCTGAGTGCTCAACCTTATATTCCATCTTATGGAGTACCCTTACTAGGTCCTACACCTATGCTTGGTACTAGTGGATTTTCTGGAGTTCCTCATCACCCTTTACACTCCGGATATGGGTACTAGCCATCCTGGACTCCCCCACCTCCTTCCGTTCATGTCTCTATGTCCAGAAATGCTTTCACCGAAAGACTCGTTTCAATGGGTCTAATTACACCACTTGGGCTAATCTTATGAAACAGGTTTGACTTTCCAAGGTTCTTGGAACTTGGTGAAGGGACTTGAACCAAAACCCCACCCCTCTCTAGCACCTCCTGACATCATCCGCTATTGGGAGGCTAGGAATGCCACTGCCATAGTGGAGCTCATGCAAGGCCTTTTGCCGAAGTAAACCTGCTGAAAAATACCTAATGTAGTAGAGAGGGCTGCTGTCCCATATGCTTTAAATAAAATGCAGATGTGTTGATGTAAGCACTAAAGGTCTGATGATGATAAATTTCATATGAAGCGTGCTGAGGTATGCTGATGTAAAAAGTAGATGTAAACGCTGATGTGAGCATGATGTAGGTGGCCTACCAGCAAAAGTAAACATTGATGTGAACCTAACGAAGGCAGCCTGTACCAGCAGCAATAAACGCTGATGTGAGCCTGATTAGGCAGCCTGTACCAGTATCATAAAGACTCGAGATGGTGTTCAAGTGAAGTAAATTACGTTGAGTTTCTTTTATATGCATAAAGGACTACTAGAGTCGGTCACAGTAAAGTGGCGGCCAGCAACAAAGACAAAAATAACAGCCATGAAATATCCAAGGAATACCCTTTTTGGGCTAGATAAAATGGCATGTTTTCACACACCCTAGACTGTGCAAATCAATTCTAAACTAAAAGGCAAGTTTTGGGAGAAATTGGCTCACTTACTTACGTCTTTCCACACCATGTTTTTACATGGTCATATGCTGACATGAAGGGAGTCGATCCTAAGTTCTATCAGCATAGGATTACCTTCGAGAGGATGCAGTGCCGATTTGCCCAGCAAAGATACAGGATGAACCCCAACTAGGCTAAGTTGGTGAAAGCAGAACTTGATAAGCTCCTGCAGGTTGGATTTATCTAACTGGTCAAGAATGTTAAAATAACCCCCGTTATATGTGTGTGTGGTGGTGGTGTGAACACACCCTTACATAAAATAAAGGGTGGAAAAGATAAGTGTAGTGAGTGAGTAAGTGACTCTCAGAAGTACTGTACGTGATTAAGAAACAGGATAATACAGACATGAAGAACATTTACAGTGCTAGTCTGTTCCGATGATCTCAGCTCACATATTTTTTTAAACGATCCATTCATCAAGAATAACAACATTTTGTCATACCATGTTTTTGGTGGGATATCCAGAATGAATAATTCTACATCCAAAAACTGATTTGGAACACCATCCGCCTTGGCTCTCTGGATTCTATCTAAGATAGAAAATCAGCACTAAATTCTCATGATCGGGTCTATGTTCAATGGTGAACTCAAACTCTTGCAGCAGTAACATTCATCTTGCCAATTTTCTTGTAAGATTAGGCTTGCTCTTCTGAAAACACTAAAGTCATCCACAAATACCCTCATAAATGTTGTGAGGTACTCATAACATAAAAGATTTCCTAACCATCCTCTGGAATGTGGCTAGTGCATTCTTCAACCCCAAAGTCATTACATTAGAGGTAAACACCCCCCATTCTGTGACAAGGGTTGTCTTTAATTTATCTTCTGGTTCTATCCTTACTTACCCACTAAATCCATCCAAGAATGAATACATCTCATGGCCACCCACCAACTACAACGAGCAATGAGTGTGAATGGAAGTGGGAAAGGATATGTGACTGTGGCAGCATTTAATTTTTGGTAATCCACAAACACCCTCAATTTGCCATTATTTTTTGGAACTATAACAATTGGAGACACGCAATTGGCTTTATCAACAATTGGATAAATAAAACCTACTTTTAACAATTTGTTAATTTCCTTTCACTTGGCGGGCATAATTCAAATTCATTCGGTACCTCTCCTACTAGATGGGAACTACATCTTCTTTAAGATTATTCTTACGCTGATAAAAACTAGGGTCAATACCCTTTATATCCATGTAACTCCAAGCAAACACATCTTTGTATGCTGACAGCAATTCTTGCAATTGTCATCTCCATTCCTCTATAAGTTTGGCACTTACTTAAACCATTTGAGGATTCTGATCATCCCCCAAGTTCATGTCAAATAATTCATCTTCTTGCACCCGACTACTTTTATGCATATTCCACTCATGAGCTTCTTTGGTAGATATAAATGCCTTGATTTCTTCACGAACCTCATTTTTTTCTACTTCTATATAGATTTCATTATTTTTTTACTCTAGCATTTTTTTTACTCTAGCATTTTTTGTTTTGAATTGGCCAATATTCCATCTTCCATGGTTCCCAGAGATGGTTACACTACCACATCTTTTGGCACATATTGTGACATTATCCGATCAACATCCACCTCAAATAAAGAGAGTAAATCCGGATTTTCTTTTAAAATCTTCTCTTTGTCATCTTCCACTTCTGTAAGAGCCAGTTGAGTCCTTCTGCACACAGAGTGGTCGATCTAATGGGTTGACTTTTCCTTTTGAAAACACAAACACTCGAATCTTCTTCTTTCCCTTTCGGATGGTTAGCCGATCTATTTCCCAATTGTGTAAGATTTTTCCATGATGGAGCCATGGTCGGCCAAGCAACATCGGGTATGCTCCATAGTTATCTGGCATCCAAAGTAAGGGACACCTGAAATTTATAGTCAGCTACACTGATTTCTTAATTTTGGATAATGCCCGTAGGCATCACTCCCCGTTGATCCGTCATCTTGATCGTGGAAGGTGCCAGTTGAATATCCATGATGCCTAGGCTATGAGCCATTTCTTATAATAATGCCCGTAGGCATCACTCTCCGTTGATCCGTCATCTTGATAGTGGAAGGTGCAAATTTATAGTCAGCTACACTGATTTCTTAATTTTGGATAATGCCCGTAGGCATCACTCTCCGTTGATCCGTCATCTTGATAGTGGAAGGTGCCAGTTGAATATCCATGATGCCTAGGCTATGAGCCATTTCTTATAATAACACATTAACTCTAGATCCTCTACCAATGAGAACTCCAAGTCCTAAGTTTTCTTTAAACGTTACCGTCACTTTCGGGACTGCTCCATCGTAATCTAGAACTGGTTCTAGAGAGCCACATTGCATTGTGCTCATCAGACTACTGTTGAATCTCTACCAATGATTCCACAGGAATTGTCTTTTTTAAGAGCCTTTGCCTATAATTGGGCACTAAGCACATAAATTAATCCAATGTCATATTAAGCTTCATCTTCTGCAAATCTTCTCACAAATCTTCTCATAAATCATACTCTATTGGTGGATTAGTTGTCTTCTCTTGCCAGCATTTGAGATAACATTCATACCCCTTTCTCCTCTCTACTCCACTCCTAGTGTTCCTACCCTTTGAGTGGGTTGGTTCTTTCCTCTGTGCTTCCCTTGTTGTTTACATCCCTTCGGATTCTCTGGGAGTTCACTCATTCTATCTTACCAGTTTCCTAACTTGATAATGACACTTCCAGCCCTTCTTGAACTTGTTGTACGCCTTTCCGGCATCCTTCTAGTTTTTCTAGCACTTTCTGGCTCTTTTTCACACCTTTTTGCCTTTTTCGCTTGCTTCTGGCTCTTTTCTACACCTTTTCCTCTTGATTTTGGTGCTTCTAGTACTTTCTGGCATGTCTTTTCACCTTGTACATTCTTCGGACATTTTGCTTCCACCGTAATTGTTTGCGCTGAGCCATATGCACATTTCGAACCTCGCCGCTTTCCTGCACCAACTTGGCGACTGGATTTCGAACCCGTACCATTGCTCCTCCGAATTTTGGGGTTTATCCTTTGTCCTTGGTCGATCCTAATTTTCCATATCAATCATTGGGCACATTGCGCCCTCGTGGACTACCCCATGACAGCCTATGGAGTCTCCACTTCCTCCGAAATTCCCTGAATCTGCACTAAGTTAATTGCTAGATATTGAGTTGAAGTGGATTCTTCTCCTTGTGTTTTCTGGAGTTCCATCTAATTTCGTTTTGCCAGATCGAACACTTTGTTTTCCAATGTCCCGCGGCTTGTTGTAGTAACACTAAAAAGTTACAACATACGCCCCTCCACGACCTTGTCCATAAGGGGCGAGCCTGTGGTATTCGCGTATTGGGCTAATTAACTGGTGATATCTATTGCACTTAAATTGCAAACTAAGTTTACTCTGTTTGGTTCTATGGAAAACCTTGGCCCAAATATAATTACTAATAGGCCTTGTTACATACAATAACTTTGTGCACATTTGCACATATAATAATCTTGTGCACATTCGCACATTCCATTAAGTCGATTCCTGCACACATTAAGTCAAGCATATTTTTTTACAATTATTAACTGATCAAAAATATGATAAAAGATATACCTGTAACAGTCCTCCCATTTGAGAAAGCAAATGTCCTCAGTTGTGTGGAAGAAAATGCTACAATATCATCATGCTTATAGTTATCGATGTCATAACCTAAAAAAACAGACTCAGAGGTTCATTGCCCAACCATGGCTCAAAGGCACAAAGGCATGGCTTAGAGGCTTGGATGAACATGGACTCCAACAATAAAGCTCGTGCGACACCTAAACTGGTGGAGAAAATAACATATCAACATGAAGACTATAGATGACATAAAATTCTAATACATGTTTAACAAAAAATGATCACCATCTTCACACCACTGCTCAATCCACCAGCCATACAACACCTTAATCGGTACCCTCGCACATCTCATGCAGTGCGACACCTCAATTGGTACCCTCGTACTTCTCGTTGGCTATACTCATAGACAGTGTCCACATTAGTTAAACAAACTAAAACAAATAATGGGGACCCACATGTATGCTATATAAGGGCGTCCCCGACATATAGTTGCATAAATGCATGAGAGGATGGCTTCATGATTGGTGTGGAAGACTAGATCTACACATAATGCATATGAAATGAACCAATCAAATGAACATATGTAAAACGAGTCTAAGTGTCCCATACCACATAGGCACATTGCACATACACATATAGGATGGTAAAAGATAGAAGACATAAATGTGTTTGGAGTAAGTATATGAAACCAATTTGATGTCCCATACCACCAGATTAATTCCATACATCACTTCCTTCATAATAGAAGTTTGAGGTGGAGTGGCTAGTTCCCTCTGAAACTCAAATTTTGACACTCATTTTCTCTATCTAGAAATTTTATTTAAGTTACTTAACTTGAACTAATCTTAATGTTGAATCTATGGTTTATTAATTAGATTCTTAGGTTGTAAAAATATTATAGAAAGGTTTTTTTTTTTAAGTTTTACAAAAGGAAGTGAATATATACATACCTCCATCGTTGTGGTGTCATTGAAATTATCTGTCAAAAATAATTTTAACACTCCAAAGAGACGTGAGAAAACAACACGAATGGATTGAAATATACTTATTCTTCCAAACGTAACTAGGATTATATTAAATTATGACCTTATAAGAAATAAAATTTATAGTAATATGGTTTGAAATTCTATGCATTAATATTTAAGCATGATCACTATTGTAAGGATAAAAATGAGAAGCTTACTTGGAAAGTGCTCCGTTTAGATCCACTTCCACGACATAAGTATTTAGAGAATTGTATTCATAAAAATACCCCAAAGCTAATAATAGATGTGCGTACGAATTGAGCTTACTATTTCCACTTTTGGGTATTGCTTTACATATTATTAACCATATGAAATCTCCTAAGGTTTATACATATAAAAACCTTTGCCCAAATATAATTGCTAATGGGCCTTGTTACATATAATAACTTTGTACACATTTGCACATATAATAATCTTGTGTACATTCGCATATTCTATTAAGTCGATTCCTGCACACATCAAATCAAGCATATTTTTCTATGATTATTAATTCATCAAAAATATGATAAAAGATATACCTGTAAGAATTTCAAGCAAATGAAATCATATCACTTACATACATCTCAAGCCTATTTATGAGTAAAAGTCTTAATCTTGTAACATAATTGTGCTTGAGTCTATTTTGTTGCACATACTCATCATCATGAGTAAACTTAGATTACACCCTAGATTAATTCACTCTAATCAAATTAGATTAGTGTAAGATTAATACACTAATCATATTAGATTAGTGTAGAATTAACATTAATCACCTTGCTCATGCACATGATGTTTATGATTAGTGTAGTATTAATACACTAATCATACTAGATTAGTGTAGAATTAGCACTAATCATACTAGATTAGTGTAGTATTAATACACTAATCATACTAGATTAGTGTAGAATTAGCACTAATCACCTTGCTCATGCACATGATGTCCATGATTCTCAACATAGTATCAGAGCCTTCCCTATCCCCACATCATTAATCACAACTCACATTAGTTCAATTACTTCACTAATCATCTAATTACCCACACTAATCTCAATCTTATCCTCTTGCCCCTCTTGTGGCCCTGATTTGTTAAGCTCCATTCTCCTCACTTCCTTAGTCATTGCCCGAGAAATTCAGGGAGGAGAAGAACCACTCTAGGGTGTAGCCCTACAGCTAAGGAGGTCACAAATTTCATATGAATTGCATCATTTTTTGCTCTACAAGCTGTTGGATATTTTTTGCTCATTCTCTACATATGCTACAAATTAGGCCAAGCCCTTCTAGTAGGTGAAGAAAGTCCATGACCTAAGCAAGAGATTCACCAAAGGGTTTCACATTTGGTGCAGCAGCAGAGTGCCCAGGGCAAGCACATGCATAATCATGACTATTCAACGATTTGCACCATTTTTTAACAAAGTTGAGTTATTTTTTTTACTCAAGTCTCTTCACCTTATTAAGAGTACACTCTATAAAAGGAGACCCATCAAACTCTTCACCACCAAGCTCAATTTTGGTCTCCGAGCTATGTTATCCTTAATCATTTTGATTAACTTCTAATCACTATCATTAGTACATCATTAACAAAAACTAGACTAAATTAATGTTAAAATTGGATAATTGAAGTATCAATATACTGTGGGAAGTTCTCTCTTGCATCAAAATCCATCGGACTCATTTGGATTACTCAATTTGAGTACTATTTACCATATTTTTAGTGCATTTCTAGCACATAGTTTGCATTCTAATCATTTTGGTCAGCTTGAAAGCATCATTACAAGAAAATCTAGAGCACATTGCCAACTTTGTACGAGAATAGACACTGCCAGTGAAGGAAATCACAAGCTCATTGGTAAAAGATCTTCTCAAATGGCAAGTATTTTTCACTTCAAGGCATCATTTGGGGGGGAAATTCATCATGGGAAAACACATGTGCATAAGCAAAGCAAAGATGCACAAAGTACAATTCAAGCATGTCCAAAGTACAAGTACATGAGATGACCACATCACAGAGTTTAATATCAAAGGCACATAAGGAAATCAAGAACAAAGCATCAAAGAACCAAGCATCAAGTGACTACAATAAGAACGACGTCCACACCAAAGGAGCTGACAAAGAGCCAAGAGTCAAGCCAAAGAGCAAATACCAAGAGCCAGGACGCATTCAACAAAGTGAAGAAGGAGATGTCATTGAACGACAACAAGAACAAGAAGTGGAGTCAAGGTCATAGCAACCAAGACGAGGCTACCACGATATCAACATCAACATGAGAAACAAAGAAGTTACCACCACTTCCCTAGCCATCTATTGTAAAAGAGGGATCACCATATGAGTAGACACCCATCTTATCATCATTTCATCTTGTTTGTTATTATGTGTATAATGTTGAGAAATGTGGTGCCAGAGTACAAGGAAGAGGTAGGGAGTGAGAATAAGTAGCCAAGCAAGAGCAAAGCATAGCTACACAAGCAAAGGGGATTATCCCACATTGATGTACGCTTAGCCCAAGGGTGTACCTCCTCATATAAAAGGGAGGCATTTCAAGCAATAAAATCATATCATTTACACACATCTCAAGCCTCTTTATGATTACAAGTCTTAATCTTGTAACCTAATTGTGCTTGAGTCTATTGCACATACTCATCATCATATGAATAAACTTAGATTACACCCACCTTAGATTAATTCACTCATTAGATTAGTGTAAGATTAGCGCTAATCACCTTGTTCATGCACATGATTCAATTCTCAACATAGTAGAGATAAATAGTAGAGGCGAGGGAGAAAAGTAGAAGGTGGGGGGTGGGAGGGGCTTGAGGCATCAACGCATATAGTGTCTAGAAGGTGGGGGTAGGAGGGGCCTGAGGCATTGGCGCATATAGTGTCTAGACGGTGGGGGTAGGAGGGGCCTGAGGCATTGGCGCATATAGTGTCTTTTTGTAGTGCAGTTGGTCACATTTGTACTCTGGCACTACGACCACTTTTGTATCAAATTCTTGGTAATATAATCAGTCCTATTTTTCTTCTTCTTTTTTTAGTTTGTGTCTCGCTTCTCAAGTTACCACTGACAAATTTAAGTGCAACAATGTTATTATGTTGCTTCATGAGGGGGCAAAAATTGGGTAGAGGCATACTGAGGGCAAACATCAGAGAATGAGGTGTTCACTCGCATTCAATGCTGTATTGGATTGTTCATCACTAAGGCTTTTATATGAAGACACCATTATATCAGAGAATGAGGTGCTTCACTCGTATTCAATGCTAAAATGCTGTATTGGATTGTTTGTCACTAAGGCTTTTATACGAAGACACCATTATATCACATTATAAATCTCAATGCACTTTGGGCCAAAGGGTGAAGGGAGTAATAGCTTGGCTACTCACACATGCGGTAAGTTTTTCCTTCCCTTGTTGTGTATAAATTCAGAACAATGGTTATGATATTTCATCCGATTTTCATATGTGGTATAAAAGGGTTTGGAGGAGGACTATGGGCCAAACAAGGTCACAAGCATGGATCACAATCTTGTTCCAAAAGTATACACACGACTACGATTGAAAAGGAGTGAGGTAGTACCTAGTAAGCCACGAACAAGAAACACAAGGAGAGAGGAAGACATCTCAGACTACATTCCTCTCTAGCAAACCAAGGCGCATGGAAGGAAGGAAAAGAGGGCAGCACAACAAGTCCTGGTATTTAAAACATTTTCTTGTATATAAGTTTATCTAGTTTCCTATCGCATATGTTCTTTACCTTGAGATTTTGATTATAGAACAGCTATCAATTGAGACGAGATATGCTCCTTCCAAAGGACCCAAAACATGTGCGAGAAAGTAGAAGAGACTTGTGGCATATAGCCCTGGTATAATATTTTATCTTTATCTAAGTAAATTTTATTACCTCCTTTTGATATGGTCTCTTATCTTGCAAATATGAACGTACAGCAGGAGACACAAGAGATAGATACGCGAGAAACTGTTCCACTTGTGTAAGGAGCCTCTACGTTGGATGATGTGTCATTCCCACAAAACACACAAGAAAAGGGCAACAAAGAAGCAAGCAAGCAAGCCACTCCAAGCAGCATAGAAAATAAATGGTCGCCTATTATGCTAAGGAAGAGAACTCCCAACACGGCTTATGGTCCATCAAAGGACAGCCAAACCTCAAAAGAAATGGTAGCAATCGAGGACACTGAGGCCTACACAGTTTCCCATAAGACAACCATGAAGTGGGATTTGTTGAAAAACACTTTAGCATGCTTGCCTGTACTCTCTCATTTCAGACTTTTTTTTAATTATGGGTTATCCCTCACATGTATGCATAATTTTTGTACTTCATGTGTCTATCTTACCATTGTAGGTTGATAAGACAAGCACTTGCCAGAGATTCCTTTGTGCAAACTTCTTCACAATCCTATTTATTGAGATATCGAGCTCAACTAGTGATTCGGACATTGATGAACAACGTGGGTGATAGCTTTCACACTTATGCCACTGGCATAGTTGGTAAGATTATGGTTGATATGTCACTATGACAAGCTATGTGACAGCCACTTTGGAGTACCAGCGTTATGGCATAGTTATAGTGCCATCTCATAAGTTCACACTATGGACTGACCATTGTATGTTAGATTAATTTCCCTTATAGTATGTAATCTTATCTTTTGAGTTATATAGTTGTAAGAGAAGATAAGAAGATAGAAGATAATTCAACTATCCATCTTTCTCTTGTGTCTTGTTCTCTCTTGTGTGTGTGTGTTTTCTTGCAAAGGAACTCAAGCTCTCCCTCTCCCCCGCATTCTCTTTATGGTATCAGAGCTTTGGTTTGTGTGAGAGCTAAAAAGACAAGAAACAGGTAAAAGCAAAGCAAGCAAGGAAGTAGTACATGGGTAAGAGCATCATCATCTCATCCCCTTCTTGTTTAGGTACAACACCCCTTGGGTAGCTTTGGGAGCTACACATCTCCAATCAAGGAGCTATCTTCGTAGACTTGGAGGTTCCTAAAAGGTGCACATTGTATTACACTATAAATTTTATGCTAAAACCATGTTTCGGGCGTGTTTCGATCTCCATTTTGGTAGTTTCAAGAAGTCCTGGTTGAGAACTGTCTCTGCTCAAAATCTAGTTATTGTAGTGCAACAGTGCATTTTGGAAGTGCAGATAGTGTTTGCATATGTAGTGCTGATCTTGGCTGTATGTACATATACTCTGGTCATATTTGGTGACATACAGGTTGTGTTGTACCACTAGAGTAGAAGATACTATTGTGGTAAATTTACGGGTTGTATACAAAAATTATCTATTTACAGGATTATGGTTACTAGCAAATATGTCACGAAATCAATCACATTATTAGTGAGAAGCTCGACAAGAACAAATTTCATGCTTGGAAGTTCAGAATGACCAATTTCTTGATGGGTAAAGGATTTTGGGACTATATCAAAGGAGACAATGATGAGGAGCCTCCAAAGTTGCTTGAAGAGAATGTCACTCCAGCAGATGTAAAGGCATTTAAGGACTGGAACCAAGGTGCAAGAAAATTCATGTATTGGCTTTCAATTAGTGTCATAGACACAATGATTGGACACATATAGGATGCCAACATACCAATAATTGCATGGTGGTAGAACCTAGTGCAGATGTTCTAGCCAAAAAAAAAAGACAAGGAAACTGCAGCTAAAACAACAGTCACATACTGTGGAGAAGAAAATCATTGTTGAATCCCTTGGGTCTATCAATGTATCAATGGAAGATGATGATTTAGTAAGCATTTGTTTGAATGGGCTTGGCAAAGAGTACAAGCCATTCACGACCTCCATTGTAATCAAAGAGAATGTTCCCAACTTTTGTTAGGACTTAGTGTCTATGCTGATCATAGAAGAAAAGTCTCCAGGTGAGAACTCTTCTTCACAAAGCAAGAACACATTAAAACAACCTTCTGCTCTAATTCAAGTAGAGGCAAAGGTAGAGGTCATGGTTAAGGCCAAGGTGGTGGCTGACATGGAAACCAGAATTATAGACAACAATAGTCTAATGAGATTCACAGTAGCAATAGCAATCATACACAGGTGATGAAAGAGGCCAGTCTAGAGGTAAGGGAAGCTAAAGGGGTTGAGGTGGTTAGCAAAGAAATTAAAGTGCAAATAGCATAGAGTGCTATTATTGTCAAAAACTAGGACACATGACAAAGGACTGCTACGCATTATCTAGTAAACATGGTGGTGACAGAAGTGCGCAGTTGTTTGTGATGACAGAAGTGAGCAGCTATTTGTGATGTGCAACACATGCTTAGTTCCACAACAAGAAACGTGTTAGGATCTAAAGATATATAGTATATGCATTGTGGTGCCTCTAACCACGACCAATCATGGTGGTGAGTGTTTCAAAAACATACATAAAATGAAAAAACTAGGTTATGTAGAAATAGGTGATGATATTACGCATCTCATTTTGCATGTTGGTAAAGTGCCATTGTTTATTCATGATGGCAAAATAAAGTACTTGGAAGATGTACTTCATATTCTAAATATTATAAAGAACCTAGTTTCTATTAGACATATGATTGAGTAGGGTCTACAAGTGAGGTTTAATCCTCAAGGATGTTTTGTGGAAGACTTTAAAAATCAGTGTCGCTTGGTTGTTGGCAAAGGGTAGCAAAAATGGCAGGATGTTTACTTTGGATGTGAACATGCCTAAACTAAGGTAAAGGCAACCATGTTTACACATGAGACAGGTGTCATTGCAAATATTGACATATAGCACAAGCGCATTGGTTATGTAAATATACGGTTGAAGTCTATGCACGCCCAAAATATTGTTGTAGGTTTGCCAAAGTTTAAGATTGATATATGCATAAAGTATGTGAAGCATACTAGCTTGGTAAGTAGGCCAAACATGCTTTCCCACATGAAAAGCATGTTAGTACAAGAGCATTAAATGTTATACATTCAGATGTATGGGGAACCGTCTAAGCTTGCAACACATGCAAGTTGTAGGTAATATGTTACATTCATTGTGTGTTTATTTCATGAAGTAGAAAAGTGAGGTGTTTGCTCACTTTCAGGGATTTAAAGTCTTAGTCGAGAAGGAAAAAGACATACAAATAAAATATCGGAAATCAGATGGTGGAGAGAGTACTTCTCCAATGAGTTCAGTGATTTTTTGAGAAAGCAAGGAATCAAGAGACAATTTACATGTAGGTACACTCCGCAATAGCATAATGATGTTACAGAAAGAAAAAATAGGCACATTCCAGAAGTGGCACACGTGCCTTAGTGTCTAAAAAGAATATGCCACATTATTTTTGGGTAGAAGTAGTAACAAACGCTATATATATTATGAACAGGACCCCACTATAGCTGTTCATGATATGATGCCTGAATAGAAGTTTACAGGCATAAAACCAAATGTGTCTCAAAAGAAAGTGTTTGGATGTATTGCATATGTGCATGTTTCCAACGAAGTGAGAACAAAGTTGGATCCAAAGGCAAAGAAATGTATCTTCATTGGTTATGCTTTCAAGTAGAAAGGTTATAGATATTATAACCCTACCACTCATGAGATGTGAGTAAGCAGAGATGTTTTCTTTAATGAGATGATATGCACCAATAGTGAAGGTAACAGAAGATGTAGATGTAAGAAGTATTGATGCTACACCACATGCAGAGCAACAAATCACAGGTGCTTAGTGGACCTGGAGAGTCCTTTAGTAGTGGATCTAGTGTTAGTCCATGTTCAGAGGTAGATTGAGGATAGATATAGGTACACATGTACCACACAAAGGGAAGGAAAAGGTAAATCAACCTTTTGTGCCTGATCAATCAGTAGGTCACTCATATGTGGATAGTGACTCTAGTGGTTCTGAGCATAACCTTGATGCATAGCTTGGTATTCCGTCTATGGTTACTCCTAGTGTAAGGAGGACTTGAGGACACCTGGCAGTGATCAAGTACCTGTACACAGGTCTACGAGGGTTAGGTACCCTATTAACAAGTTAAGATATGATGGATATACAGCCCATCATTACGCTTACATGGTTAAAGAAATATAAGAGCTGGAGCCCTTGTTTTGAGTAGGCACTTGGAAATAAAAAATGGGAAGATGCCATGAATGAGGAGATGGCAGCATTGGATGCAAATGCAACATGGGAGTTAGTGCCTTTGCCTAAGAAAAAGAAGGCAATTAGATGTATGTGTATAAGGTCAAGCATAATGTAGATGATTCAGTGTGAGCAAGTTTAAGTTGAGATTGGTTGCCAAGCGCTATGCTTAGACCTATGGCATTAACTATAAGAAGACATTTAGCCAAGTTGCAAGAATGGCAACTGTGAGAGCTCTCATTGCTATGGTTGGTAGTAAAGGGTTGGTCTTTACATCAAATGGATGTAAAGAATGCCTTCTTGCATGGTGATTTGCATAAAGAAGTATACATGATGCAATCACCAAGTTATGAGGTGATGCATACCCAGATTTTGTGTGCAGATTATGCAAAGCCCTATATGGCTTGAAGTAAGCACCCAGAGCATGGTTAAACAAGATCGGGGAGTATCTTATTACCATTGGATTTCAGATATCCAATGTAAATTTTTCACTTAATGTGAAAGCCACAAATAGAGGGATCATGCTATTAGTCATTTATGTAGATGACTTGGTTATCACTAGTGAGAGTGATGTTGACATACATGATTTCAGGAGACTTTTGAAGCAAAAATTTGAGATGAAGGATTTAGGTGAGCTATGGTATTTCTTGGGCATAGAGGTGGTGAGTTCACCTCATGAAATTTTATTATTACAAAGGTAGTATGGCTTGGACATGTTGTCCAAGTATAGTATAACAGGTTGTAAGCATATTTCAGTGCCATTGGAGCATAATACAAAGCTTTCCAAAGATATACAAGTGAGCTTTTGGAGGACCCCACTACGTACAAGCGCATAGTGGGTAGCTTGATCTACATGACCATTACTAGGCCATACTTGAGCTATGTTGTTAGACTTATGAGTTAGTTTATGCAGGCCCCTAGGAAGACACACTTGGATGTGGCTAGACGGATTCTTAGGTACATAAAGTCCATAGTTGATTATGGACTTTTCTATGAGGTTGGTATACAGAGATAGAGCTGCATGGGTACATAGATACTGATTTGCCTGGCTGGTAGTGTCGCAGACAAGAGGTCTACCAGTGGCTTTATGTTTTTATTTGGGAGCATTGCTGTGAGTTGGAGAAGTAAGAATATCCAATAGTTACTTTGTCAAGTACAGAGGCAGAGTACAGGAGTGCTACTATGGGGCAGCTTGGTTTTAGAAGCTACTTGGTGATATGGGTGAGCCTGTGGATATGGCATTTATCATTTATTATGATAATATGAGTAGCATACAACTGGCCAACGACCTAATATACCATGCTAGAGAGAAGCACATTGAGATGTATTATCAAGGTTCTAGCTCTGGTGATGTAGATCTAGTATATGTTAGCATAGAGGATCAGGTGGCAAACATCTCCATGAAAGCATTCGGCACAGAGAAGCTCCACAGGTTTAGGAGCTTACTTGGAGTGCAGTGTGTAGAGTTGAGCTCGAGGGGGAGTGCTAAGATATCGAGCTTAACTAGTGTTGTGAACATTGACTATGCCATGGGCATAGTTGGTGAGATTATGGTTGATATGTCACCAATATTATGGAATAGTTATAGTGCCAACTGATAAAGTCGAGTTCACACTATGGACCAACCATTGCATGTTATTGTAAGAGAGTACTTTCCCTTATAGTATGTACTCTTATCTTTTTAGTTATATGGTTGTAGAGAAGAGAAGAAGATAGAAGAAAATTCAGCCATCCATATCTCTTTTGTGTCTTACTCTCTCTCTTATGTGTGTGTGTGTGTGTGTGTGTGTGTTTTCTTGCAAGGAGCTCAAGCTCTTCCTCTCCCTCCAAATATTCTCACATGGTTCATTAGAAAGTTCATCAGGAATAGATAACGGCATCAATAGGCCTTGATAGCTCTTGATCTTTTGACAAGTCATGCACGCAGCAATAAATCTAGCACAACCTTTTTCATGTAGGCCAATAAAATTCTATAGCCACATCATGCAATGTAGAGGATACCCCTCTATAACCCATATATGGAGGCCAATGCATCTCCTCAAATAAAATCTCTAGCAATCTATAGGATACCCCTCTATGATGATGACCCATATATAGAATGATCATAGTGTGATGTATAATCTTCTCTCAAAGAAAAGATATCCTTCATTATATGAGATTCACCATTAGAATCCAATTTTTATCTTTCATTGAGGTCCAAGGTGCTTCAAAAAATTTGGGTCTTACTTAGACAAATCCTTTATGGCTTCAAAGAGTAAACCTCTATGGTTAAGATATGATTGATGTCCAAGAGTAAACCTCTATGGTTAAGATATGATTGATGTCCAAGGCACTCCAAAAAATCTGGATCTTACTCAGAGGAATCCTTTATGGCTTCAAAGGGTAAACCTCTATGGTTGAGATATGATTGATGCTTGGTCTTCTAGTTAGAGCATCGGCCACTATGTTTTCCTTTCCAAGTTGATATTGTATCATTGGCTGTAAACTCTAAATAAAATACACCCACTTGATGTGTCTGTCTAAAATCAAGGATTGAGAGAGCAAGTTTTCAATACTCTATTGATCAATCTTGATTAGGAATTTGGCACCCATAAGGTTTCTATGACACATACATCACGGTCCAACTATAGGACACTCTCCGACCATGCGGAGTAGAGAGATAGTGTAGCACCATCGTCAATCATGATGGTCACTCTACGGCCACCTATCCTGCTATATAATAAAACCAAATCATATGGTCCAAATGATGGCTACCACATAGACTCTGTCACGTGGCAAGCATGGGCGGTTAATAATGGGCCAGGGCAATGTAAGTGACCTTATAAGAGCAATGGTACATAGTCTTATGAGTGTGTAAGTGACCTTATCATGTATTTTTATCAATGTACACTTCTATTATTTCACTCATCAATGTACTTTGAGCATTGTGATGCTTCTATGTATCTCTATTCACTTGTTACATCTGTGTGTGTATGTTGCTACCTTTGTCTCCACTCCAACACTCCTTAATTGTCTCCACTCCAACACTCCAACACTCCTTAATTGTCTCTCTATAGCTATTTGGTTGTGCAAATTGTTAAGTTACTCTCGAAAAGATGGAAGTTATGGATGATATCTACCCCACAATAGAGAACATTTAATGAAAAATAGAAGATAAATGATATTTTTTACAAAAAGAGAAATAAATCAAAAAAGTGTCTTATCTTTCACTTAAATGGCAGAAGAAAGAGTTGTCATCCTGCCTTGAGTTGATTTGCCTATAAAAGTTGAGTTCCACTCTTTATTCGTAAGATAAAAAGGGTGTCAATAGCTCCAAGTAGTATGATTCGAGTGGTAGGAGGGCCGAAGAAACAGGTGCCATCCTGCCTTGAGTTGATTTTCCCATAAAAAGTTGAGTTTCACTCTTCGTTCATAAGATAAGATAGGTGTCAATAGCTCCAAGAAATACAATTCAAGTGGTAAAAAGGCTGAAAATATTTTCAAGGCACTTGTAGCATTGTAAGAAATCATCCTTCAAAGCCAAGATGATTTGGTAGCTTTTTGGGGATTTTTTTCCTTATTGTTGTTGAAACTATGCAGGAATTGCATGTAGGAACATCCCCTATGTAGGAATTGCATGTAGGAACAACCCCTTGTAGGACTTGCATGTAGGAACAACCCCTTGTAGCATTGCAAGAAATTAGACTTCAAACCTTTGTTGGAACAACCCAGGATGATTTAGTAGCTTTTTGAAGATGTTTTACTTATTTATGGGAGGCCGAAACTATTCATATAGTAGGAAGTTGGCCCCCACTTATGAAAAGGACACAAGTATTGGTCCCCCGAGGTAATATAAAAGGATATTTTTTAGGCCTTACAAGTACAAATGTTAATTAACAAGCTTAAACTTGAGTTTTTAGATTAAGAAAATGCAATCTCTCTATAAACAAAAAGTGTGCTTAAAGGAATGGGGCTTATTACTTGATCTATGCACATAAGTATGTAATGCTTTTACATTTATGGGACCTCCCAAGACATTGCTAAAAGTCGTGTAGTTAGATCTTAATGAGATGGCTTGTAGAAAATTATGTTATCATGAAGGGTGACAATTCCGTTTTCTTGAATCCTTTTACCTACATAAGCTTTTATATTAAGCTTCCAAGCACCTAATCTGCCCAAAGGTCCTTGCTTTTGCTTCTTTCTTTGTCCAAGGGTCCTTCCTTTAACTTTGGCTTCCTGTTTTCAAGCTTTTGAATTTTCTCCTTGGTTAATACCTTTGCTATGATACCATTGACTTGATCTTGATATACAAGGAGTAACACACTTACCTTTTAAACTAGAATTGAACGACCATGTGCAAATAAATTAAACCATAGAAAAGTATATGAAATCACATAAATGCATAAACACAAGACAAATATTAGGTGCTCGTGGCTTCACTTCCCCATGTGCTTTTTAATATTTCTTCAAATGCTCAAGGAGCCATGATATATTTCCTTACAAAATTAGGCTTGTGTTTTACAAAAAAAGTCCACAAGTAATGTTGTAAATATAAATAGTTGCACTCACATGTGCACAAAATACAGAAGAACATAATAACAAAATATCGGCACGTGGCGAGATAACTAAGGTTACTCCGCATGATACCACAAAGGATAAACATGTGCCTAAGTACATGCCTACACCCATACGAGGACCTAGTCGGCTATTCAACAATGCCAGGGAGCCATAATTAGATTTCCTTACAAAATTGGGCTTATGTTTTTTACAAAAATAGCCTTAAGTCATGCAAGTAAGGTTGCAACCATAAATAATTACACTCACATGTGCGTAAAATATAGCACACCCTAACTATACAAAATGGGTGGCGAACATAATAACAAAATATCGGCACATGGCAAGATAAATGAGGTAACTATACATGATACCACAAAGGATAAACATGTGATAAGTATATGCCTACACCCATACAACATCCTAGTCGGCTCCATTTATTCCAACAATGCCAATCATGGTAGTTACATATAATCAATTGGACTCCTCACAATCAATCCTTAGATGAGAGCATAAAATAAGTAAAAACATAAACACCAATAAGACTAGCTTAATATGTAGTAACATGAAATCCCCCGTGATACCAATACCACCCGCATGGCCCCAAATGTACATACAATAATAACACTAGCTTGATAGTTTTTAATATGGAATCACACATGATACCAAAATGACCAACATATCGTAATGGTATTTCAAGCATTCCCAATCTACCATAGAAGGATCTAGCTAACATTAGTTTCTCCTCTATGGAAGGGGTTGTCATGGGTGGACAAGCTATTCTACTTTGCTGCAATAAAATATAAAATTTTCCCTTTTGTCTCTTTCCTTATTAGCAAACAACTAGAATTCTATTTTAGGGTCTTTGGAGTGGAATAGTTCAACTAGGGTCAAATGGAGTCCTTGGATGACCAATTACATTTGGTGTGGTCATGTAGACTTACCCCCCCAACCCCCTTACTAGTCTAGATCTCAAGGCAGCCAAAAATCTGAACAGTAAAGGGTTGACTCATAAGAGACTTGTGGGATGGACTTCTTATGCATGGGTGGAGGGATGAACATCAAACTTTTGTGATATTTGCAGTGTCGAGATCACTTCTTAGTCTTCACCCTTACTAAAGTGTAGCAACTTCAAATAGAAAGCTCTAAAAATGTTACAGCATGTCTTAAAGATTGGACCTGGATGAAAAACAAATCCCTTACGTAGACCTCAAACCAAATCTTTGTATCAAGTCATACTTAAATTCGATTTAAATGTCCTACATATAAATAAAGAATGAAATTTTAAATGCATCCCTAACACTTAGTATAAAAGGTGGGGAGATCTTTGGGAGTTGCCTATTGAAGGTCTACATGTAAAGATATAGATACAAAAGTGGGTTCTTTGGTAGCAGGCAAGTCATAGTGTCCCCAAATTTAAAGAGATGTTTGTTTGAAGCGTTAAAACAAGGATACAAATGTCCATTCACTGTTCGTACATCCTCATAAGATTTACAGCCTTTACACACATTGTGAGTAACATGCATAGATACAATTTACACACTGTGAGTAACATGCGTAGGTAAAATTGCTCACCTGCACTCGAGCTTACATTATACATACGTCCAATCATATTTTCCCTTTTTCTTTTAGTCCATGATCGAAGAGCTGTATTCCATACCCACTTGCAAGGAAAATCAACATATAGCAAGCTATTTACATCTGCATGCAATTGATTAGCACTGAATCATTCGATGAAAGTAGTTCTTTGGTTTTTGTCATTACAACTAATTACATCACGCAAATCATCATGGTCATTGAATATCACATTATTTTGCATTGAAAGATGAACATGCAACCTTTGTATATTAGGCTTTTCATCATGCAAATCATATTGGTATAAATGCCATCATATCTCTGAACACGGACACGTACCGTGCATCCAGATATTGAAAAACCTCATCAATAGCTCCATGTGTATCTTGCAACTCTATAGTAGTTGTATCATGTCCTTTATATACATACTTATACAAATACTTCAATGCTGTAATGCTAGATTATATTTCTATGTTAATATGCACTTTGTATCTCATAGAGAGAAAAGGGTTATATGGGACAACCCATTGACTATCCACCCTATGATCCTTTACTTGGATGAAACTACCATCATCTCACCACATGTAAGTTGGATACCCATTGTCATCAATGCTAGTAGTCTCAGAAAACTTTCGAGGATAATGATGTTTGCAACTCCCATTAACGATGCAAGGAGAGTGCATATTTAGTTCCCCACATGTTCCATGGACATTACAATGACTGATTATGTTGTGCAACTCAGGAAACATCACCTTATCAGGAAGTTTAACATATACTAACATATCATAAATGAGCAATCTGAGTCGGTTTACATCCACTTTCCAATATCAATAACATATGTACATGTCGCAAGCTTCTTTTTTTGAAATTCAATAACATAAACAAATCTCACTACCCTTCTAAATAAATTTTTTTCACCACCCCCAATAAGTGCATCATATTCTTATGCTTCTCATAGAAGACCTGTGCCGTCAAGTCGGGTCAATCTTGGGTAGCCTAGCAGCAGTAAAGCATTGCTTATTTCATCCCACTTGGATTGCAAGTAAAGGTAATAAAGAGATCAGGTTTACGCATCCTCCTAAACAATTGCCGTTGAATCCTGATACAATTGATGCATATATCGAGGTCTCCCAATATATGTAGATGGTAGAACTATCCCGCATCCAGCAATGCCCCCAGAGACTCTATTGACCCCATCGTTTATAATAACCATATTTGTAAGTCCTTAGTATATTTTAGCACGCAATGTTTTCTAGTTATTACGTATCCATACTAATCTTGATTCTTCCATGCTACCATATGCATCAACAATGTACTATTGCAAAAGTCGACCATCACGCAGAAGGTAAGCATTTGTATCTTCCCTTATGTGCAATCTATATGCATAATATTGCCATTAAGTTACAGTCTTTGTCTCGTCATTTGAACCTTGTCTATTCCTACCATGGAGTGGAATTCCAACATGCCAACCATCCTCTCCTCAAGGAAATAGAAGAACATATAATAGAGGCATATATGAACGATGTAAGTTAGATATTCTTTTTATAGCACCTGTGTGAGGTATTATTTGAGTATCTCTATGACCCACATGAAAATCATCTCCTTGACCCGGCATGACAGCCAGCAACAGCTACCTCACTTCCCAACAAGTATTACCTTGAGGTTGATCGAGCTTCAGCCATTCTTAAATCTGCATGTGGACTTGACTCCAACATTCTCTCAGTGTATGAAGTGCACAGGTGTAGGAATTATGTTCATACATCATTGTTTGCAACCTTTCAAGCACGTTATGATTTAAAGAAGGCATCCCATGAAGTCTATTCTTCAATTCATACTCTGTATCATACACATATAATTGGGCAAATTAAGGAACCATATCTCGTGTTTCATCAGGTATTATAGAACCAACACGATGATAGGTAGTACCATGGATTCGAAAATTAAATACTCATCTCCCCTTAATGAACTGATTATCCAAGTGAGCACTTTGTAAAATGAATACCAAGGCATTGTTATAAGAGCGTATTTCTTCCTGTATTCTTTACTTGCATTATCATTACCAAGCAACAACTCAATGAATGTAGGAAGAGGATTTTCCAAAGGGAGTAAAGAGATATTCCCACTTGCACAATAGTGTTTGCCAACATATTGTCAAAGCTTTCTTGACGCCTCACATTTCCAGATTAGTGGGCCACAAAAAGGGCACTTATAAGCAAGGGCTCCTAATGAGTGAAGAATACAATCTCTGGAACATACCACCATAGTTTCTGGTTGCTTAACATTATGAGGAAATGAAAACACATGCCTTATAGAGTGACATTCGGATTTAATACCTTTCATATCACCAACAGCACAGCAAATAGGTTGAAAATTATCAATAGGACCAATCTCATCTATAGGTTGAAAATTATCAATAGGACCAATCTCATCTATAGGTTCTTGAAAGACCGTAGCATTGGGAGTTTCTCTGTTACTCGAATCTAAGTGGATTCTAGCATAGAATTCTCTATGCTCCTCCTCATCTTCAACCCTTCCAAATGTTTCGATTTCATTTTCATTAAAATGCTCCATTAAATTAGCAACAATTTGTTTTTGAATGCAATTCCTTGTTTTTGAATGCAAGTCCTTGTTTGTGAACAATTATGGCGGCGAGACACGCATGTTGCATCCAAAATTCAAAGCCAACAAACTTGGTTCAAACTTAGGTATATACAGCTCCTAACCATCTTCAAGCTCCTTCGAAAAACAAAAAAACAAATACTAATTTTCTTTTTACAAACATTCTTAACTTCAAACGGACAACATAATATTACCTTATTACATTTATTCTACTTCAAGTGCCATTATCACACATGTGACCCTACTCTCAGCGATAGACTCCGTACAATAACAAACATAACGTAATTATTAGAGAAATTTATAATAGAGAAGTGTGTCTAACATATACAATCCATCTCCTTATGACACTAATAAGTCAAAACCTCTCTCCGTCTCCAAAGAGAGAGAGAGAGAGAGAGAGAGAGAGAGAGAGAGAGAGAGAGAGAGAGAGAGAGAGAGAAAACATAGAAATATAAAACATGTTGAGAGATAGAAAAAGAAGAGCGAGAAATTAAAATAGAAAGAGAGATATAAAGAATTTGAGAAAATAGAGAATTCATAAATATCACCACCACAGAGAGCCAAATCTGAAAAGTTGCAATACAATTGATCTCTTGAATAAAAACATCATTACTCTCACAAAATCTCTAGGCAACTACCCTGGCTCCCAATATATGCCTCATCTTTTTCATAATAACATTGAGTCAATTAACGAATATCTTTAGACTCAATACCTCCAAGCCTAATCTACGTACTTACTCTTTTAGAGAATTGACTTGTTCTTTACATTCCCTAGTACATCCACCTAGATGTTCCCCAATTTCAACATGCATATTTTCCATGAAAGAAATCATGTCTAGTTGTTTAGCCTCCATGTCTAGTTGGTTAGCCTCCATGCGACCCACTACTGTCAAGAACACGATGGAGATGATGTGTCAACTCATCTCTTAGCATATCCCCCCTTTGGCTGCCACTTCCATGGATCTCATCCTAAAGGGCATCTAAGTACTCCTTGCAAGCAACCTGATTTTTCTCAGTGCGCTCACATATATCCACAATAGCTTGTAGACGTTTAGAGCTTGGTTGTCCAGATGGAGACCTTGATTGAGCAAGGTGTTTTCCAGCTCGAACATTCATAAACTCAGGCGGGGTAGACAAAGCTAATTCGGAATTGGAAGCTCCATTCGCACAACCACTACTACAGCATTTGAGCCGTTGTTATTATTCTGGATCTCCATCTGTTGAAATCTAAAATGAATATCTTAAGGCTCTCCAAACATCTCTTTATATCTTTATCAACATATAACGTAACCCTAATAACCCAAATGTATACCAACACTATATACATGTAGATACCTCGTTTATGGAAAAAGTACACAATGTTTACTCTTAGCGAGACATATAATTGTCTCTCTAAAAGTCTAGTATTGGCAACCATAAAGAAAGTTCTTTCCTTTTTAAGCATTTCTCTGCTATTTTAAGACTAATATAGTATGTATATTCTCTTCGGTCCATATATTCTCTCTCTAGAATTCTCTCTACAATCTCAAAGGCAATGGTCTAATAAATGAAAAGTTTCTAGCTTAGCCAGCCAAGCATATCAATATCTCTATTTATATGCACACACTAAAGTATTAGACAGGCAAAAATCATTATTACATTCACATTTGCCATACAAAGTATCAATATTAAAACAGTCAATGAGAAAGAGATATAAAAAGTATTTTAATGTGCAGTCTCTCTCTCTCTCTCTCTCTCTCTCTCTCTCTCTCTCTCTCTCTCTTAGCTAACCAAACATATAAACCTTAAAAAATCTCTTTATCTATGCATCACATATTAACTGCAAACACACAAATAGAAGAGAGAAAAAGGGAAATAATAAAACTAACCTCAAGTTGAAGAGAGAATGATATTCAAAACAACCAACTTTTATGCTATCATCCTTGTGCTTGCCTCTACACAATCACACACAAAAACCAAAACAACATAAAACTTATGGTCTCTCTACTTTTCTCATGTTGTCCCAGCTACGTTTCACACCAAACACACAGAAAAAGGCAAGAGTAACTATTTGTGTATTACGTTTGTGTGTGTGTGTGTATGTGCGTGAGAGAGAGAGAGAGAGAGAGAGAGAGAGAGAGAGAGAGAAGAGACATCCATCAATAATCTTAAAGATTGTGTGTGTGTGTTTGTTTGTTTGTGTGTGTGTGTGTGTGTACGTGCGTGAGAGAGAGAGAGAGAGAGAGAGAAGAGACATCCATCAATAATCTCAAAGATTATTGTGTGTGTGTGTGTGTGCGTGTGTGTGTGTGTGTGAGAGAGAGAGAGAGAGAGAGAGAGAGAGAAGAGATATCCATCAATAATCATAAAGAATATATATATATATATATATATATATAGAAAGAGAGAGAGAGAGAGAGAGAAGAGACATCCATCAATAATCTTAAAGATTATTATATCATTATCTTTATCAATTTCCTTATTGGAATGCACTTCAGTATTTCCCTAAAAATGAAGCGCTTTTCATCAGAGCTCCTACATCTGCTACCCACAATGTAAAAGCCATCTAGTAATCCCAATGCCTCTTTGATTAAGAGGAGCTTTAGATTGTCATCTAGCATGTAGGGGTCTAAGACTATATAAATATACCATGGATTAGCATCATCCCATCCATCAAATCCATGAACTTCCCATTTTGGGCTAGGTTAGTGTCCAAAAAAACCTAATTGTGGTAATTTATTATTGTCGTAGGTCAACATTAAAATGTCTAATGACATATCTCTACATAAAACATACTCAAACTTTGTATTAATAACAATCATGTCAACTTTAAAATGTCTAATGACTTATCTCTGCATAAAACATACTCAAAATTTACATTAATAACAATCATGATCTTTTTTATAGTGAGCGATAGAGAGAGAGAGAGAGAGAGAGAGAGAGAGAGAGAGAGAGAGAGTAGAAGAAAAGAATGAGAGAGACAAAGACAGTATATATATATATATATTACAAACTATTCAAATACTAAAAGCGACCTTGTAGCACCAATGGTCACAAAAGAACACACCCAAATTTATTTTCTAATGAACTTATGCTTTGGAATACATTTCATAACTTATCGTTCTTGATCTCTATCACCAAAGACATTATAGTCTATTTTATAAAAATCTATCAAGCCTAAACTTTATTTAATATACATTAGCGCAATATTTTCATCTACTTTTTTGGCTCTAAAAGTATAATAATTTTATAAACATCATCTCGTCCCCAACAACTTGAAACCGCCGTCCATGGCCCAACCCATCTGCGGCACTATGAAAAAAGGGACACTCAAACTCTGTAGCCAAATTCACCATTTCCTCAAAGGAAAGAGTTCATGTGCTTTTAAAAAAATGCAAGTCAACTCTTCCATCTCTGTCAATCAATAATGCATATATATATATATATATATATATATATATATATATATATATATATATATATATATATATATAGTAAGATGTTAACATAAGTAAGTAGATACATGACATATATGTAGATGTGATATGTAAATAAACAGATGTAATTACAAAACATGCAAAATTAAAAGGCAACAATACATTTAAAAAAAGAAGGTCCTCCTCTAACAATATAATGTTTTGGGTTACACATACACGCGCGCGCACACACACACATACACACGCGCGCATGCACACACACACACAACAACACACACAACAACAACGTTTTCCAAGTCTTTGCCACAATTGAACGATTCTAATTTTAGCATTAATTTGTAAAACTCACAAAAGTGTCACTACTATGTGTGTAGAAAATTCATAATTGTAACTACTATGTGTGTGCATTTGTATATAAATCATAATTGTAGCTACTATGTGCGTGTGCATGGGTGTGAAAATCATAATTGTAACTACTATGTATGTGTACATGTGTGTTTGAATTTGTACATTTGGATGCTTACCCTTTTTTTGGTGTGTGTGTGTGTGTGTGTGTGTGTCTTGAACAATTCTAATTTTAAGCAATAATTTGTGTGTGTGTGTGTGTGTGTGTGTTGAGCAATTCTAATTTTAGCAATAATTTATAAAACTCACAAGTGTAACTACTATGTGTAAAAATCATAATCGTGACTACTATGTGTGTGCGCACTACTATGTGCGTGTGCATGGGTGTAAAAATCATAATTGTAACTACTATGTGTGTGTACATGTGTGTTTGAATTTGTACATTTGGGTGCTTACCCTTGTGTGTGTGTGTGTGTGTGTGTGTGTGTGTGTGATAGAGAGAGAGAGAGAGAGAGAGAGAGAGATAGAGAGAGATCAATATTACATTTCAAATTACCATGTGATTGAGCATGTGCATCCATGTGTGATCTATGTGTTACATGTATCTACATGTGTGTGAGTGTGAGTGGTATATCTGTGTGAGCATACACACACACATATATTTATCTTCAAGGTAGGCGTAGAGAGAGAGAGAGAGAGAGAGAGAGAGAGCACTTTTAAAAACTTCATAAATTTCAATGCAAGCCTTTGATGAGAGAAAATTCGCTTCACATGCAATCAAAGGCAACAAACATGCAAATGTTAATTGAAACTTCACACAAAGATCAAAGATCAATATTACATTTCAAATAACCATGCGATTGAGCATCTGCATCCATGTGTGATCTATGTGCTACATGTATCAACATATGTGAGTGCGGGTGTGTCTGTGTGTGAGCACACGCACACACACATATTTATCTTCAAGTTAGGCGTATAGTGAAACTTTATTACAAATATATGTAATAACTTCTACAAATATATATTACATTTCAAAATAGCATGTGATTGTGCATGTGCATCCATGTGATCTATGTGTTACACATGTACACATAAGATACAAATTGAACATCTCTTTACTTAATGTATGACGATGGTCACTCTCATGTAGACCATAGTCATAAGATAATGCATATACTATTATTCAAAATGTGGTGCTACATGTATATATCACTACTATATATAGACCATTATCAAAGAATGATACACATGCTATTTTATTCATAATGAAGAAAAATTCGATGAAAAATGTTACTGGATTTTATTCTTCAACATCCACCAATTTAACTCCAACATCATACTTAAAGTACTATTCTCCTCAATTTAACTCCGACATTATACTTAAAGTAAGATAATAAAAGTGTCTAACACCCTAACCAACATGAGTATAAAGAAGTTGCACTTACTATTCCTCACACTTACTATTCCTCACTCCCCCTTGAGTGTCGCATCTCTCTCTCTCGCTCTCGCTCTCTCTCTCTCTCTCTCTCTCTCTCTCTCTCTCTCTCTCTCTCTGTGTGTGTGTGTGGGAAAATATTTATAATAATAAAACTAAAGATATTTACAGCATAGAGCTATCTTACAATGCTTCCACCAAAAGTAGTTGTATCTCAAGCCTACTCCAAGTCATATTTACTACAATTCAGTAATTTGAAAAGCATATCCCATCTTTCATCCTCCCAAACAAAGGAAGATTGACTCTAGGGTATATGGTAGCCCAACTTGCATACATGCTATCATCATGGGCTCAATGGTTAAACCTTTGGGTGGGAGCCTTTCCAAACCTTTGGGTGGGAGCCTTTCCAAACCTTGACCATAGGTCTGGAGCCTAAGGGCTTTTCCACAAATGTCACAAATGTATAAACTGGATATTTTTCCTTGACATACCACCTTTTGGTCTTAGGTCTAAACTTGGGCAGCTTGATCTTCACATCTTCAGTTAGGCCAACCTGTAAGCAATCTTATGTTAGGAGTTCCTAGTATGTACCAAGGTCTACTGTATTACAGATCATTTGATTCCATTGTGGAGAAATTGTATTGCCTGAAGTATGTTAGCATCGTTCAGCTTGTTAACAATATATACAAATCTGCACAAATGAACACATTTATACATTGTTTCAATGACATTCAAACCAGTTTCCCCACCTCTTTGAAATACTAAGCTATTCCTAGATATCTAGATCTCCCATAAACAGCCATATCTAATAATACTAAACAACCAATTAGTAACCTCTTCTGATTACACCCCCTTCCCAACCAATTCTCCCATAACCCCTGAACTCCCAAGCATATGGCCATCCATTTCCCTATTCTGGTGTCATGAGAATATATTTTAAGTCCTCTAGAAAAATATTATTTATCCCCTCTTGAGTAATTTGGGGACGCCTAGATTACTCTTGCGTCATGCCGGCTAGGTTAATATCGTGGGTGATACCACAATAAATATTAATACGTGCGGTATATGACGTATGTTTGAGGCCACCTATGATTATTTCAGTTAGGTTTGTATGGCAGGGTGATTCCTGGGGTACTTACGCCTGGTAGTCATGAGTTCGTGATGATTTGTGCCTGTTTAATATTTGTGGGATTACTTTAATAATTAATTGGGCTTATATTTTCAGGTGATGAAGACTATGGGAATTGAAGAGTTTACTTTTGGAAGAAATGTCTTGGTTCATCACATTTCATTTTTGGCAAGCATAGTAGCTTGTAACCTTATCAAATGATTTTTCCATTTTGAAGTTTAGGAAAGATACATTTATTTATATGGCATTTATTAAAGCCTATGGCTTTACTCTAGTCCCAATTTGACACTCTATTTTTGTTAAAGAAGAGTTCCGTGCTCTCTAAAAAGCACATCTTGTATATTTTGGGAGCTATGGCCTAATTTTGGTGGAAAAGAAAGCTAATAAAGAAATACTCTTGTGTGGGGAGAGGCCACGCACAAGGGGGGGGAAGATTGCACCCAATATGGTCTATGAGCTAAGTATTTTTAATTTTGTTTAAGTGTTTAAATTTCAATTGATTTGATTTAGTTAAAGCTTACAAGCAATGGTTTTTATGATTGAATTAATTCTCTACTTTTCCATAATCAATTCCTAGAATAAGATTCCGGTTGCAGTGGTATCAGAGCTTGGGCTAGGAGATTTGTGGAGGAGAAGGTAGGAAAGGGCTTCAACTTCTCAAAAATCAAGAAAGTGCAGGAATTTATCCAGTGGTGGACAGAAGGGTGTTTTGTAGGTCTTTACCCAAAGGTCAAAGATTCAAAACTAGATCTACTCTCAAACCCACTCACCACCCTGCAAAACCATCCCTCTCTATCAAAAAGTGGTTTTTTCAAATACTCAGTGAAATCAAAATCTGACCGTATGGATGAAATCCTCATAGCCAAAAACCTCACGAGTTTCTCTCAGAAATCAGAAAGCTTCAAGGATGAGTAAACCTATAATGGACGGAGCAGATTAAGCATGTAAAAGCCATCAAATAAATTCTCCAAAAAGAAAAACCAAGAGGAAGCGCACGGCGCATCCTGCAGGCGCAAAACGGCGATTGGAGGGGTTTTTTTTAAAAAAAGTTCATAAGCTAATCAAGCTTAATCCTTGTTAATCCTAATCAAGTTTACTTTTCCCAATTCCCATGCAAGTCACATCACTTTTTGAACCTCTACTTCTCCTATTTTCAAATTTGAAGAGAAATTCAAAGGTTTTCGATTCTGAAAATTTCTGGGTGCAGAAAAGTGATTTACAGGTTTTAAAAGGCTTGAAAATTGCCTAGAAAAGGCCAAAAAATTCCGAAATCGCTTCTGAAAAATTCTAAAAATTTTCAGAAAATATTACAGAGTTTGGGCAAGGTTTACAAGACTATTTCAGTAGGTTTCAAAGTGCAAAAAAATTATTTCATCAACAATTCGACTAGCCCAAGACTCTTGAATCACGCGGAATCGTTCGGGATTTGTTTGAGGCGACGAGAATTCAATTCAGCCATTGAACAACGTCTTTGTTCAGCTTCAACCAAGATCAAATTGCGAGAGAAAGACAAGATAAGTACTTATTTTTGCTTTATTTATTTACATCAAATAAAGTAAAATTTTATTTATCTACATCATTTGCACAAGCACTATGGCAGATTTGCCTATCTCGCCATCAAGAGCAACTCCTTTCTTTACAACATCAAGTCGGTAAACATTCTCCACAAAAAGGCGTCCCAATTCTGGAGTTGTAACTGTTTTCTTAGTAGGCACAAACCGACAAAGCTTGGTTAATCTCGATCCACGATTACCCAAATAGCATCATGTCCACGATTCGTTGTGGGCAAGCCCGTTATAAAATCCATAGAGATACTTTCCCACTTTCCGTCGGGAATCTCTAATGGATGCAGTAACCCGCCAGCTTTAAGACGTTCTGCTTTGTTCACTTGACACTTCTGACACTGCAGAACATAGTCAGTAACATCCTTGTGAAGTCCAGGCCAATAGAAATGCTTTCTTACGAGAGCATACGTTTTGCGAATGCCCGCATGACCTGCACTTGGACTATCATGACACTCAAAAAGAATTTGGCGCCTAGTGTCTAAGTCCAATGGAACACAAACTCTCCCCTTGTGGAGTAAGTATCCATCATCGATGGAAAAGTTTTTCCATCGCTGTAGTTCATCTTGTGATAAAGAAGAACCATGTGTGGAAGAACTGGGAACACTACCGTGTGAGTGAGAGGGACCCCTCATTTGAACATGATTCCACACCTTTGAGTATGTTGAATCCTGCTTGCATTTGCCTCGTAAAGATTCTAACAATTCGCTTTTCAACTCTGTGAATAACAACGAATTAATCTCTGGCATACGACTCAAAGCATCAGCTACAATATTGTAACATCCTTTGCGATAGCATAGCTTGCAATCATACTCCTGAAGGATCTCAGCCCATCTGGCCTTTCGACCCTGCAAATCTGTTTGGTTCATAAACCACTTTATGCTTTCGTGATCAAAAACAATCTCGAATTGCGCACCATATAAGTAATGTCGCCATTTTCGTAAGGTATATATGATGGCAAAAAGCTCACGTTCGTAAGCTGAGTAGTTTTGTTGAGCACGATTGAGCTTCTTGCTCTCATAGGCAACAGGATGACCATCTTGAATGAGAACCGCACCCACTGCCTTAGCACTGGCATCCGTTTCAATCACAAATGGTTTTTGAGGATCCACAATTGCCAAGATGGGAGCCGTAGCCAAAGCAACTTTAAGCTTATCAAAGCTACGTTGTTGCTCCTCACACCATTGAAAGGTAATTGCCACACCTTTCAATTGATCAGTCATGGGAGCGGCAATCTTTGCATAACCATTCACATATTTGCGATAAAATCCTGCCATTCCCAAGAAGATTTGAAGTTCTTCCTTACTTCGAGGTGTTGGCCATCGCATAATAGCATCAACCTTACTAGCATCCATAGCAATTCCGTCTGTAGAAATTACATGACCTAGGTATTGTATGCTATCCTTGAGAAATTCGCACTTACTTTCTTTCGCGTAAAGTGCATTCTCGCGTAGTAACTGAAAAACTTTTCGTAAGTGTTCCAAATGCTCTTCTAAAGTCGAACTATGGACCAAAATGTCATCAAGAAAGACAATGACAAATTTGCCTAAGTACGGCCTTAGTACACTATCCATAAGCATCATAAACGTTGCCGGGGCATTAGTAAGCCCAAACGGCATAACCAAAAACTCATAGTGTCCAAAGCGAGTCCGGAACGCAGTCTTGGTTATATCATCAGTGTTAATACGCACTTGATGATATCCTGAACGTAAATCAATTTTAGAAAAATACTTCGCACCTTTGAGTTGATCAAACAACTCATCTATCTTAGGTAGCGGGTATTTGTTCTTAATGGTTACCGCATTCAAGGAGTGATAATCCACACACATGCACATGGATCCAGCCTTTTTCTTCACCAAAAGAATGGGCGATGCCAATGGTGA
Source organism: Cibotium barometz (assembly GCF_041138505.1). Classification (NCBI taxonomy): domain Eukaryota; kingdom Viridiplantae; phylum Streptophyta; class Polypodiopsida; order Cyatheales; family Cibotiaceae; genus Cibotium; species Cibotium barometz. The sequence goes on from NC_141069.1 coordinate 16,449,509, forward strand.
AGCACTATGGCGAATGAAGCCCTTACTAAGGTAATCAACAAGCTGACGTTCCACCTCAGCTGCTTCAGTCGCACTAAGCCTGTACGACAGCTTACTAATTGGTTTGGTGCTCGGAACGACATCAATGCGATGAGGCAAAGCTCGTTCGGGTGGCAAACCCTCTGGTAAATCATTAGGAAAAATATCTTTAAATTCTTGTAACAGTTGTTGCAAAGACAAAGCATTAACTGGTTGCTTAAGATTATTTAAAGAGATTTTAGAAGAAGGTAAAGAGAAAGAAGGCATCGCTGAGGAAGATTCATTTGAAGAAGAAACATCATGCACATCAAACCCACTAGTTTGAGACACACAATAACAAAAATAGACTTCTTCTATTTGATTACTATGCTCCAAAAAAGAGAGTTCGGCATTACATATGAGTGGTGTTGGGGGTATATCATGTTCCCCAATAAGTAAAACATGCTTACCATTGGCCTCAAACGTAAACGTATTATGTTCATAACTCCTTTTGAGTGATGACCCTAACCCATACAACCACTCCCGTCCTAAGATAACATCCGCACGAGACATATTCATCACTTGGAAGTCAAGAACCATAGTGTGTTCTTGCACAAACACAGGCACTTACCGTACTAGAGTATCCCACACATCGTGATCATCCCCCTGAATGGTGAACACCACATAACGATGAGAACTCTTTGTCTCTGGCAACTTTAATTTCTTAACTAATGCATAGTTCAAGAAATTATGCGTGGCACCATCATCAATGAGAATACGTACTCGATGACCATAAATGGAGCCATGCATACGGACCAAATCATGTGGTCCAACTGTCTCTTGCCACATAGATGCAGTGAGATTACACTCATGCATCTCGGCAGTGTGCGAAACCTCTACCGCAGAATACTTAGGATCAGCATCCAAGGGAAGCGTTTGCACCATGTGTACAGCCTTCTCCTTGACCTTATCCTTATTCTTGCGAGGTAACTGTGGACAATTTTTCTTCTCATGATCACTACCTAAGCAATGATAACATAGTTTCTCCTTCTTGGCCTGTTCATAGTCTTGTGGAGACAACGGACCACTTGACCCTTTAGACTTCTTTGTGTTTTCAGTAGAATTGCTGGCAAGTTTACGCTTATTAGCATTAGATTGCGAGCCATTGAATTTGGCCGGTCTATCCATGCCCTTCTTATCCATGGTGTCATCAAAGATAAGGGCACTTTGGATAGCCGCTTCCAAAGTTTTAGGATACTGGGTTTTAACCTTTGCCTGATATTCTTTATCAAGGCCTCTAACAAACCCACGAACCTTTTGAAAGTCGTCCAAACCGTCTAGCTTGAGAATGACTTCACGGTATTTGGACACATACTGATTAAGTGTAAGACCTTCCATCTTGCACTTGTCCCAGGCTGTCCAACTCCGATCTTTCTCGTTTTGCGGTAAGAACTCCTTTTTAAAAGCTGCCGCAAACTCCTCCCAAGTCTTAGGGCGAGTTTCAATAGGTAGACTCATCCACCACTTGTAGGCTTTACCTTCAAGTGTGAGACTCGTCTCAGTGACCATAACAGCAGCAGGAGTGCGGCGTAAGCGATGCAAGTCCGTCCACTTGTGTAAAAATGTATGGATCGCATCCTTGTTACGATCGCGCTCCTCTCCCTTAAACACAGGCGGCTTCATGTTTTTCAACATAGCCCCTTCCTGCGTTGGAGAGGGTGCAATAGATTCGACTGTAGGATTTGGAACAAGAGGAGGCATAACTATCGGAATAGGCCCTCCACTTGTCTCGCCGATCCACTTGCAAAATGTGCCATAAATTCAGTAAAAAGCGTGCTCATGTTTGTGAGATTGGTATTGACATTTGTTATAGTGCGCTCAAGTGCAACTACCCTTGAAGTGAGACGCCCAAACTCTAACGTGTCTACCAAACCATAATCGTCTAGTGGACTCGCACCCCCTTCGGCATCGGTCATGTTGGCATCCCGATCAGGTGCAACGGCCTGTCGCGAATCACCCACACCACCACCCAAAGGGCGTGCCTCACTAACATCAGGCATATCATTCTCAAAATCAAAGTGAACATGAGACGGTTCCGCTGAGGCCATGGTATGCACGTGCTTACAAATAGAGAACGGATTACCTTCAAAAGCGAACTCCAATTGAAGCGTCGTAGAAGAATTCCTCTTGCATGCACGGAAATCGAGAAGAAATCACCACTCGAGTCGTCAATCAACACATGCATGCAAAAAAGTGTGTTGCATGTAGCATGTCGTTGAAGATCCGTCCACCAAAAACTTCCAAACTTGGAGCATAGAAAACTCCTCTCACAAATTGAAGGAAGGAAAGTTGAAGGTGAAAAGGTCACTTTCCTTGTAGTTTGTGTCACTTTCCTTGTAGTTTGTGTCCTCCCTTGAAAGAATAAGTAGAGTTCTTTTGAAGAGAAGAACAACACAAGTGAAAAGGTGAAGTGGCTAGCACACTTGCCTTGGAGCTTGAGGTGGTGGGTTCAAAACCCCACTCCTTGGATGGTGAAGCCTCCCCCTTGTGCCACTCAAGTAAGGGAGAATTCTCGCGCGCTCGCCAATGGCGCGCCAACGATCGCTCACCGATCGCCTTCTAGAACAGCCGGACTGCCTTGGTCGCCGCCTTGGGCATCCGCTGTGGTGGCCGTACGGACGACGGGTAGGCGACGGGCGGCACTCGCTGTGGGCTGATCACGCAGGCGCAGACGTGTAGGTCGCCGTGCGGGCGACGGCTGCACTCGTTTCTTT